>NC_053390.1:419981655-420221655 GCF_905171765.1 Bufo bufo
AAATGTGAGACGTTTACAGCAGCTGGAGGCCATCATTTACCGTGCCTGCTTGTTAAGATTTGCTAGACATTTTAATACTATGTACCTAATAGAAGTTTAATAAAACAGTTGTATTTACAGCGAGGCACATAATTACGTTTGGTCATCCACATAATCAATTAATGTACTATATATCTAAATTGCAAAAAGTCACTGACCCATTTACAGCCAAATCAAATTTAGGCGAGGGATGGAAGGAGTGCTTTACACAGTAAAAAAAAGAAAAAAATGCACAAGGCCTCTTCCACACAAGCGAGTTTTCCATCTGGATGCGCACAGCATCCGGACTGAATCCTGACCCATTCTTTTCAATGGGTCCGTGTACATGAGCATCAGTTTTTTACGCACCATTTCTGCGTTCAGGAAAAAAAATAAAAAAATAAAAATTGCAGCATGTTCTGTATTGTGCGTTTTTAACGCAGCCCTGGTTCCATAGAAGTGAATGAGGTTTGCGTGCAGAACGGAAGGCATCTGGATCCAATGCGTTTTTCACTGATGGTTGGTAGTAGATGTAGATTATTCTTCAGTTGTTTTCACAAGCGTTAAAAACGTATCCAAACTGATTGCATCCGTGCATAAAAACTGAAATATTGAACGCAATCGCAGGCAAAACAGACTGAGCTTGCGTGCAAAACCATGAGTTTTTTCCTGAACAGATCCTGAACACAATCCGTATTGTTTGAGTGAAAGAAAATGTTTAGTGGCAAATCTGACAGATTAGGCAAGTGCCTGCCCATTCAGGGGGAATCAGAAAACATCTTAGGGCTCATGCACATAAATGTGTGACCCCTGTGCCTATATTGCAGCCCGCACTTAAATGGGTCCGCATGGGACATAGCGGAAGAACTGCGGATTTTGGTCCGTGCCTCTGCACGGACATGTTCTATTCTATTTCGGTGAGGGCTGAATCTTGTGGATGGCGGACCCATTCAAGTGAATAGGTCTGCATCCGCAAACGGTGGGCACACGGCCGGTGTCTGTGCAATGCGGTCCGCTGCATGGGGACGGAGCGCACCATCTGTGTGCATGAGCCTTTAAAGAGGAACTCTGGTGGCATGCTTGTTTTTGTAACCAAGTTCCACATTATAACATTTCTGGAGCACCTTTTCTTATAACTCTGTATTGTACCGTTCCTCTGTTAGGCCCCTTTCACACGAGCGAGTATTCCGCGCGGATGCGATGCGTGAGGTGAACGCATTGCACCCGCACTGAATCCGGACCCATTCATTTCTATGGGGTTGTGCACATGAGCGGTGATTTTCACGCATCACTTGTGCGTTGCGTGAAAATCGCAGCATGCTCCTCTTTGTGCGTTTTTCACGCAACTCAGGCCCCCATAGAAGTGAATCGGGTTGCGTGAAAATCGCAAGTATCCGCAAGCAAGTGCGGATGCGGTGCGATTTTCACGCACGGTTGCTAGGAGACGATCGGGATGGAGACCCGATCATTATTATTTTCCCTTAAAACATGGTTATAAGGGAAAAAAATAGCATTCTGAATACAGAATGCATAGTAAAACAGCGCTGGAGGGGTTAAAAAAAAAAAAATAAATAAATAAAAAATAATTTAACTCACCTTAGTCCACTTGATCGAGTAGCCCGGCATCTCCTTCTGTCTACTTTGTTGAATAGGACCTGTGGTGAGCATTAATTACAGGAACAGGACCTTTGATGACGTCACTCCGGTCATCACATGGTACGTCACATGATCTTTTACCATGGTGATGGATCATGTGATGACCGGAGTGACGTCATCAAAGGTCCTGGAATGAATGCTCACCACAGGTCCTGTTCTGCACAGAAGGAGACAGACGAGATGCCGGCAGCGCCAGCAAGTGGACTAAGGTGAGTTAAAAACATTTTTATTTATTTTTTAACCTCTCCAGCTCTATTTTACTATGCATTCTGTATTCAGAATGCTATTATTTTCCCTTATAACCATGTTATAAGGGAAAATAATTAAATCTACAGAACACCGATCCCAAGCCCGAACTTCTGTGAAGAAGTTCAGGTTTGGGTACCAAACATGCACGATTTTTCTCACGCAAATGCAAAACGCATTACAATGTTTTGCACTCGCGCGGAAAAATCGTGGGTGTTCCCGTAACTCACCCGCACATTTTCCCGCAACGCCCGTGTGAAAGAGGCCTTACTCTTCTAGGAAATGTATGAATAAATTAACTGGGTGTTACCAGCTTGGGGTGTGTTACATGTACATGTGTAACATAGTTTGTAAGGCTGTCCATGCAGTTCGGCCTGTCATCCTGCAAGTCGATCCAGAGGAAGGAAAATAAACCCTGTGAATTCCTTCCCGACTCCAATCAGGCAATCAGAATAACTACCTGGATTAATGATCCTAAATGCACTGTCACATTCCAATCAGTGCTGAAATATGAGACACAATACTTTAACACCCATTTCTCAATATATTCCTAAATTTCCAGGAGGAATAACAGAGCATTATGAAAAAAGATGCTCCAGAACAGTTATTTCTTGGGAAGTACAATTAGTTATTAAAACAGACATGTCAAGAGCGGTGACCGCTCCTCTTTAAACTGTGTTCATCTGACATTCATAAGATATAACTCACTTAGCATTAGGCCTGGCAGGTACATTCATAATTGGCAAAAGTGTCAGGACTAATTATATTGCTATTGATTTTATTTCTGAACTCTTACACTGGTGCTTCCTTGTCTGAGATCAATTCAAGTTTGGCTGTCTTTATTATTCCTGGAGGCCCAGAATGTTACGTCAAATTAATAGCCATTTTCTGACTTTACCTAATTTACATTTTTGTGTAAAAACAACTTGAACCAATACAGCCGCTATGCTCTTAAAGGGGTTGTCTCACTTCAGCAAGTGGCATTTATCATGTAGACGCAGTTAATACAAGGCACTTACTAATGTATTGTGATTGTCCATATTGCTTCCTTTGCTGGCTGGATTCATTTTTCCATCACATTGGGGCACATTTACTATAGCTTCTGTGCCTGTTTTCATGAGTAAAACGCCTGTTTCCGACTGTCTTATTTTTCTCAGTCTCATTTACCAACTTATTTTGTGTCTATTTTGAGTTTTAAGACTAATTCAGAAGTCTAGTGCACCTATCCTTTGACCTATTTCGGCCTCATGCAAACCGCGGATCCGCAAAAAAAACGGAAGCCGCCCGTGTGCCTTCCGCAATTTGTGCAAAACAGACAAGAATAGGACATGCTATATTTTTTTTGCGGGGCCTCGGAACGGAGCAACGGATGCGGACAGCACATGGAGTGCTGTCCGCATCTTTTGCGGCCCCGTTGAAGTGAATGGGTCTGCACCAGAGCCGCAAAAACTGCGGCTCGGATGTGGACCCGAACAACGGTCGTGTGCATGAGGCCTAATGTAGATGCACCTTTTTTACACCTATTTTGGTCATAAAAATCTTTACTCCATTCCAGGGCAGGCGTACGTTTCTCTCTCTGATTTGAGTGGCGAGTTGCTCCACATTTTGCCTACTCTCATGGAGACGTGCGCCTAATTTCAGCTCACTTGCGCCACAATTTCATGTGCATACTTACGGTACATACTTATTAGACCAGTCTTTGCGATTATGAATCTGTCTTACAAGAAAACAACCACTAGATGTCAGATTTAAACCAAATAAGAAAAACCTGATTTATGAAAGGAAAATAAATGAGGCGCAAATTAAAGGGGTTATCCAAGACTATAAAAAGCTCCCCCATATGCCCGAGCCCCTCACAATGAATATTCTTACCTGGCTCCCTGCGCCGCTCCTGGTCCCCCACCACCGCTGCTGATTTTCCCCGTGCGTGGATGAAAACATCAGGTGTCGGGTGGGAGGGGGTGGCCGGTGGGATAGCCAATGGTAGTCGGTGACGAGCCTCCCTAGTGTCACCCGGAGACTGCAACGGCGGTGCGGGGACCAGTAGCGGTGCGGGGAGCCAGGTAAGTATATTCAGTGTGAGGTGTCCTGCATATGGGGAAGCATTTTATAGTCTTGGCTAACCCCTTTAAAGACAAACGTTGCCAATACGCCTATTTTTTTTACTCCAAAGAAAAGGCGAGCTTAGTAAATGTGCCCCATTATATGCTACTTGTTTCCATGTTTTACGACCACCAATGTAGTGCAGATACAAGGTGGCTGGGACGAGAGCATACCTACAGTATTTGCCCTCCCACCGCCCTGGCCAGCAGAGAGAGGCCAGCATACAAGGATTTTTGCCAACACAAGCGAAGCTACATTTTTGTACCCCCCCCTTATAGTGTGTATATGGGGTGTTATAGGTGTGTATAATGTATATATGGATTATAGGACTGTATAGTGTATATATAGAGGACTATAGGGCTGTATAGTATATATATATATATATATATATATATGGAGGATTATAGGACTGTATTATACAGTCCCCTCCCCCTCCATGGCAAACCCCCCCCCCCCCCCACATCAATGCCGTGTAAAAAACATTATGCTCGTAGCTCACCTGGCCCTGGTCGTCTGCAGCAGCTCCCCTTCTTCTCTGTGTGGTCCTGGTATCTTCTCTCTGCTTCAGACAATCGCTGGTTTGAGGACCTTTCCCGCAGAACCAATCACTGGCCTGACACGTGAGACACAGCTGCGGCCACTGATTGGCTGAGGTCCTCAAACTTGTCGGGAGCCCAGAGAGAAGATACTAGGACCACACAGAGGAGAACAGGAGCGGTGTCTGACGCTGACCTACGGCAGTCCGTTTGGCTGTGTGAGTCACCAACTCCCACCGCGGCGCCAGTCACATCCCCCTCTGACCCTGTGTTGCTGTGTGCCGCTCGCTGATCGCTCTGTGAGTGAGGGGCCGCACGGCACACGCAGCACGCAGCACACAGCACACAGCACAGCTGTCAGGGCGGCCAGCGGCGCAAGTCATTTATTTAAAATAAAATTAAAAATTTCCTTTTTTCCCCCCAACCCCCACCCCCCCCTTGGCTCGGCGTCTCTGCGCCCTAAGGCAGCCGCTTGGTCTGCCTTATTATAGCGCTGGGCCTGTGTGCCAGCAAAGGAGGCAATATGGACAATCACAATAGATTAGTAAGTGCCTTGTATTAAATAAGTTGTCCGGGTTCAGAACTGAACCTGGACATATCCCCTTCTTCACCTAGTCAGCCCCTCTGAGTTGAGCATCGCGCAGGGCAAGGGCTGTTTTGTTTATATTTTTACACTGCTAGGCGGAGGCTTCCGGTGTTCCAATGACTTCACCGGCACTAATGGGCGGGCTTTAGCCTGTCTATTCGTGCTGATGATGTCACCGGGCTCACTGCTTAGCAGAACAACTTTCTCTGCATAATAAATGCCATGTTCTGAAGTGAAACAACCCCTTTAAAGCTAGCTATACGCATAAGAATAGGATCAGCTAGAATGCTGACAGTCTCATGCCGAATCTTTCATATAAATGATCTGGCTGTCCACATACCTGACTAAACAGGCGAAAAGAGAATTAAGAACAAAAGTACAATGCACTTGCGTAAAGTGGTAAGTAATGGACTGATCATGCAATACACGTGAAGTTTTAGTCAACAACTGGCCCAAAAAAATTCCAACTTAAAAGATCACCATCATGACATCCATCAACAGATCACTGTTACGGCAGTTAGAATATAAGTCTGAAGGGGTTGTCCAGCTCTGAAATACTTTTGGGCAGCCCCCCCTCCACCAGTCCTGTGGAGGGAAACACCTGCTCCCCGCTGCTTGGTTCCAGCTCTTTTGGTCCATTTCTAGTTTGTTAAAATGCCGGAATGGACAGGGGTCACGTATGCTTCTACAGCCAATGACTGCCCACAGTGGTCATGTATCCCCCTGAACGATATGTGACCCAGTGACGTGCCACTTGGGAGATACGTCACCACTGCGTCCAGTTATTGGCTGCAGAGGCACACAGGACCTTTCTCCGTTAAGATGACAAGTGGGGGCCGAAGAAGCTGGGGCCAAGCGGTGAGGAGCAGGTAAATATGCTTGCCTCCACATATTTGGCAGGAAGCAGCATTTCAGCCATGGTATCTTGGGTTTTGTTTCCATGGCGTTTACTATGTGTTAAGAAATAAATGACATGACGTTCTTATTCTGTGGGTCTGCGCGATTACGGCGATACCAAATAATGTCGTTTTTATTTTGTTGTACTATTAAAAAACTAAAAACCTAATAAACACTTTCCTTCCATCACCATATTCTATTTCATCTTTTCATCTAGAGCAGTGGTTCTCAACCTTTCTAAAGCCGTGACCCCTTAATACAGTTCCTCATGTTGTGGTGACCCCCAACCATTACATTTTTTTCCTTGCTACGTCATAACTAATTTTGCTACTGTTAGGGCTCATTCAGACGGCCGTATGCTGTCCGCAAAAATACTGAATGCTATCCGTTTTTTTGCGGATCTGCAAAAAAACGGATCTGCAAAAAAACGGATAGCATTCAGTATTTTTGCGGACCCATAGACTTCAATGGGGCCATGTCCTAATTTTCACGGACAAGTATAGGACATGTTTCATTTTTTTTGCGGATCCGCAAAAAAACGGATAGCATTCAGTATTTTTGCGGACAGCATACGGCCGTCTGAATGAGCCCTTATAATGACCTACCAAAAACACGCACAGACACCAATACACCAAATGTTAATTCAAATACACAATTCATTCATAACCACAGAACTTTAGCATAAATACAAAATATTTGTAAACCAAATAAATAACTTTAAAATAAATAATAAACAACAAATACCCCCTAAAAAATAACTCAGTGGTGCGCACAGTACCCCTCAAATAAATAAATCAGCGGTGCTCAGGTTTCCCCTAAATAAATAAATCAATGGTGCTCAGGGTCCCCCAAATAAATAAATCAGTGGTGCTTCATGTCCCCCCAAATAAATTAAGCCTTGCTCAGCCAAATAATTAAAATAAAATTAGCCAGGCTCAATTAAATCATTGGTGGCAGTGGTGTCATTAAAGAAAAAACTCAGACCTCAGCAGAGAGGCGGCCCGACTTACCCGTCCAGACGTCAGGCTCCTTCAAGCACAGGCAGTGATAGGACATCATTTCCTGTGCGCGAGGATAAGGGGCCGCTGCCGTTGTGCAGGCGACCCACAATAGGAAGCCTCAGGCGACCCCCCGGAAAGGGCCGATCGACCCCCAAAGGGGTCGCGACCCCTAGGTTGAGAACCGCTGATCTACAGAGTTGTGCTTGGACTTTTTTGCAGGGCCAGCTCAAGTTTTTATTGGTACATTTTTGGGGTACATACAACTTTTTCAATGTTTTGGGGAGGGACAAGGCAACTAAAACTGTGGAATCCTGCATTTTACTTCTTTTTTCGTTACAGGATTCATTGTGAAGGAAAACTATTTTTATATTAGTTTGGACATTTTCAGACACAGAGATGCCCATTATGTTTTTTTAATTGCTTATTTATTTTTAAATGTAAAATTGTGAAAGGTGAAAAATTTTCACTGTAATTTTTAGTTAGGGACTAGCCTTGTACCATGAACTACAACAGAATACTATGGCAGTCTATGGGATTTTTACAGGTTGCCTGTCAGGCCATCCTTTGGGAACAGCTTTGCAGGCAGCTCACTATGACAGACCTGGGAGCCTTCACAAGGCCCCAGCATGTGATAGCAACTGTATAAAACCCCACAACTTCACCACGGAGCTCAGATCAGAGGGCAAAGGAAGCCGCCTTCCTCTGTCTAACCACAGTCGCTACTGAGGGGCTAAATGACCAGGATCAGCCTTATCTCCAATCCTACTCATTGTGGTTGGGTCCCGGCTGTATTTGCCCACTTCTCACGTAATACAATGTCAGGGGTCATGAAGAGGTTAAGATAATTTTCAAAAATGCAATTATAAAATGATACTCCATGATGATATTATTATATTTCTTCTGTGCAATTTATAAGAGCAGCTATATGGTCATAAATGTAAAATGTCTGGATGGTTTTCTTGAATGCCCATCTGAAATAGGTCATAGGTTAGCTATACATATTTTTAATAAAATGAACTGCTGAAGCCAGTGATTCCCAGTAGCAGACACAGGACCTGGTCACTTCTAGTTCGGCAGAGACCTAAACCGGCCGGAGCTGCAGTGCTGGAATGGTGGGAGAGTGAACAGAGTATTGCTTGCTCTGGGTGCACACTCTAGACAGTGTTTAAAGGGGTTTTCTGAGATTTTATAACTGATCACCTATCCTAAGGATAGTTCATCGGTATCTGATCGGTGGGGATCCGACACCCAAGACCCCCACCAATCAGCTGTTTGAGAAGGCAGCAGCCGCCGCCTTTCTCTCTGCTTTTCCTAGGCCAGTCACAAAACACTTCAATTGTCACGTGGCCTAGGAGCAGCTCAGCCCCATTCAAGTGAATGGGGTGTAGCGCGATACCAAGCACATGCGCTGTACAATGTACAGCGCTGTGCTTGTTAAGCTATGAGAAGGCAGCAGCACTCACAGGAGCGCCAATGCCATCTCAAAAAGCTGATCGGCAAGGGTCCCGGGTGTCAGACCCCCACCACTCAGATACTGAAGACCTATCCTGAGCTCACCAGTTAAAAAAACCTTTTAAGCCTCCTGCAATGACTTTAACCAACTAAAATTTAAGATGGTAGTAATAACGGTATATTCACGTGGTGTGTATTACATGCCGATTTTAGTACGGAAAAACCCACACCATAAGGCTACATGCACACGACTGTGCCGTGTTTTGCAGTCTGAAAATTGCATATCTGCAAAACACGGATGCCGCCTGTGTACGTTCCGCAATTTGCAGAACGGAACAGGCCTCCCATTATAGAAATGCCTATTCTGGTCCGCAAAACGGACAAGAATAGGACATGTTCTATTTTTTTTGCAGGGTCACGGAACGGAGCAACAGATGTGGAAGTGAATGGGTCTGTATCTGAGCCACAAAAAATGCGGCTCGGATTTGGACCCAAACAACAGTCGTGTGAATGAGGCGTAACACTGTAACAGTGAAAGTAGATGAGATTTTCACTATGTCATGTACATGGTGCGGAAACTGACCTGCAGTGCAGATTTTGAAATCCGCAGCATGTCAATTGTATGTGTAGATTTTCGGTGCAGATTTCAACCTTTGCAATGGAAATGGTGAGATCAGGGGCAGATCTGTGTCAAAATCCACTAAGGAAAAAAAAAAGAAAAAGGGAACTTGTGCAGTAACACAGTGAAAACAGCATGAAAAGAATGAGGCTGATCCCCATAAACTACACTGCCATGTGCATATACCCTTAATCTCCCTACAATTATATGGTGCATACTTACATCTGCATAATGGCCGACCATGGCACAGCGATGACATTTTTTCTGCCAGTAAGGGCGCTCAGTACATTCTTGGTGTAAGTGGCCAGGCATAAAACAGTTTGAACAATATGGCAATGGACAATAGTATTGCAGATGTCCTCTTCTACCACAAAGGCAACAAGCTGGCTTTTTCTGGCAATAAAAAGAAATAAAATGCATGATCATTATCCAGGACTAAAATTAATATGCCATTACCGTACTAACTGCAAAACCTTTTCATAAAAATAAAAAAACGAAAAACCTATGTTTTTCCCCTGGACAGTAGAGTTATAATGACTGATATTACAACTTATGCTAAGAAATGCGCAGACTATTTTAGTGGTAGTATCCAGATAATAAAAAAAGGACTAATGCATTGATTTTACTGCACATTCCCAACTCACAGGTAGTTTGCCGGGTAGTAAACGAATATTCAGCACAAACTAGGAAAAGACTTGAGAACCACAGCTCTTACAGGTTCCAAAAGAAAATAAAAAATCTGTTCCATTGTCCACAACTCTTAGGATGGGTTTCCAGGTTGTTTGCCATTTTTGAAGCCAAAGCCAACAATTCATCAAGACCGATGCCTGCTACGTCAGTCTTCATGGGGCCTGCCGGAGAAGCCAAGTCATTTGTTAGGAGCCGCAGGCCTCATTATAAATGACCTGCCTCCACCGGCAGTCCATGTGCCGGAGTGAAATCTATGGCAACTTCATTTCCTTTAAATGTGTCCTTCATTGAGAATCTGTTCCTCGGTTTAGCGTCAAAGACAGCATCAATAACCGTGGAAACGGGGATCTTTACATGACGGATCTTAAAAAAGGTTTTTTTTGGGATGTTTTTTTGCGTCTTTTTTAACCAATGGGTGTTTTACTTAAATACAAAGCTGGTTTTTGGCAAAGATCTACATGGAAGTCGAAGTCGATTCGCATAAAACTTAGTTTCAATACTGTATGGAGCGAGCGCTCCGTACAGCATTAGAATGTATTGGCTCCGATGAGCTGAAGTTATTACTTTGCGAAGTCTCGCTTCATAAATTGATTTAGACTGTAAAAAAACATTTACCAAACTTGGGTTTGGTTCCAAGGTACCACTTGTAGCTATGTACAAAAAAAAAAAAAAGATTCCATATTTTTTATAAAAGCAATCGAAAAAAATATTTTTAGCTCAAAAGGAGTACAAAAACAAGCAAATAAAATGGCCTCCAAAAGGTGTACATAGCCTGTAAGTGTTTCTGGAAACAGCAGCATAAAAATGTTTTCTCACTGAAATAAATGGGGAGCTGCTGGTGGCATTCTGAAAGTGAATCAAACCATAGAAAAAGTCAATTTTCCATTGCGTAACAATGGTAGATTTTGCCCATGTGAACATAACCGTCTCCAAAACCACAATGGTTTTTGCAAAATTGGAAGGGGTACACAAAATAGCATAGGGGAATACCCCCAGTTGTATCAATATGCAGGACACTAAGGCTCAATGCACCTCATATGAAATATAGTTAATGTTACTTTTATTCCCTAGAAGCAGCAGATCTTTAAGAAAATACGTCCAGAGATAGGACTTCCTAATCCCATTGGATGATCACATAAAAACACAATCATCTTGCAGATCACATCCAGGTAACTTAATATTTACCTTAGGCTGAGGACAATTTTTCGACAGATGTCCACGATCATTACAATTCCTGCATATGACATTTTTATCTCCTGTATAGTACCGGTTGCTGGAACGCCGTTGTGAAGTAAAGTTGGAGACTTGAGCCTAATGTGGGGAAGAAGAGACTTATTCAAGGGATACATCCACTATTTTCAACTAAAAGAGCTAGCAAATAATACATGCCAACCCACTGACATCTACAGGTAAGGCTGGGTTCACATTACTGTTTTATTTTCCGTTTCCTCTGATCGGTCAGGAAAAAAATAAACTGATCCTGTATTTTAAGCATCTGCTATGCTCCGTTATTTTAGACTGAAAAAAATACTTTGTGTAGGACTTTTTTTCCATCTAAAATAACAGATCTGACGGAAATGGCTAAAACAGATGCAAAATGTGCATAACTGAGCATAGCGGATGCTATAAATACAGAATCCGTTTTTTTTTTTTTGTTTTCTGTTCTTCTGATGGATCAGGAGAATGGAAAACGAAAGGGTGACGTGAACCCGGCCTTATCGGGTACATTTCATCCAACATTTCCCGAGATGGTCAGAAGGTTCTTTTCTCTAGAGAAGAACATATAAACAATCGATGGGTCGTTTCGCCTCCTTAATTTAGATCTGAAAAGGTGCTTCTTAAGGATGCCAGGCTTTTCCGCCTGTGTTGTGCATGTATTTTTCAAGTGGTGTGTGCCGCGGGGTGATGGCACTCTCACATTTTTTATTCTTATGATATGAGGTGTAACTAAATTTATGAATTTCTAACTGCATTTTTCTCCTGCATGGCTTTCTTTCTTTGGTACGTTGAATTTAGTTTATGCATATTGCCCCCCTATACATATGGCAGAAAGAAAGTAGCAATTTACTAATTTTGCCGCATGCCATTTGTGCAGTGAAATGTGACTTTTCCCCACCGTCAGCAGTTTTACAAAGTGGTGAGAATAGGGGGCGTGATGCGCCAAGGGAATCGGGTGGCCCCAAAGGCCCAGCTCATTTATCATTTTCCACAGCGATTTTAAAAGTGGAAAATGGCTTAAATCTACACCAGCAAGAGGGCAGGCGTAGAGTTAAGCCTATTGAATGGCCTGCTGGACGAAGCACCAAACCTATATATAGTCCTGCGCCTCTATATAAAACTTTGGTGTTTCCCCAGGCAGCTCAGAGGGACTTGAGACCAGCGTGGCAATTGCCCGTCTTAATAAATGTCCTTCTAAATTGCTCATTTCTTTCTGCCCTACCAGATAGGATTTCCATATGTAAATATCCCCCTTAATTTTTTTTCTTTTTTTCTGGGTGTGGAACATTTTCTGCAAGTGCAGAAAGGTTTAACATTCCATGCAAGAACAAAAGGAACTTATGATGTTGGAAATTCATTTGGGGCCTAAGCCTGTGGTGTGGTATATAGCTAATGTATCTGTGGTTATTTATAGTGGTATGTAGATTTTTTTTTATTAAAAAAAACATCCTTTTTACGTAAAGGGTTAATCCCACCACATACAATGGGGGCATATCAATAAGATATGCCCCCATTGTCTGATAGATGCGGGTCTCAGAGACCCACACCTACCAGGAGAACGGAGTGCGGAGAGCTGTGACTGGTTTGCCGGGGTTCTGTCCACCACCGAACGCTGCTCCCATACAAGTGAATGGGAGAGTACTGCGCACGCGCGGCCCCTGCTTCCATTCATTTCTATGGGGCAGACGGAAATAGCCAAGCCAGCGCTCGGCTATTTTCGTTGGCCCCATTGAAATGAATAGAGGGCAGCTGCGCATGCGCCTTCCGTTAATTTCCCCGCTCCCGTCTCGTTGTAGGTGGGACCCGCACCTATCAGACAATGGGGGCATATCCTAGCAATATGCCCCCCATTGTATGTGATGGCAAACCCCTTTAAAGAAGACCTGTCACCTCTCCTGAAATGTCTGTTTTAGTAAAAAATGTGCATTCCCCAGGTAATAATTATGGAGCATCTTCCCATACAGCTCTATGTTGTGCCAATCTTTTATTATTCCTCCTATATGTTTATGAATGAATTCCCAGCCAAGTGTTACCAACTGGGGGTATGTCCCTGCATAGTCTGACACTGGCAGCACTGATTGGATAGTGCCAGACTGTGCAGGAAAAGACTCCAACTGGGGATTCATTCAGAAATGTAGGTAGTAGAAATAATAGAGGAAGGGCATAACAAAGAATGGATGCTCCTAAATGGTAATTTCAGATGGAATGTAATTATTTACTAAAACAGACATGTCAAGAGAGATGTCTTTAGGGCCGTTTCCCACTTGCGCTGTGGCATTTCGATTTTGAGATCCGTCAGAGGATCTCAAAACCAGGCCAAAACGGATACGTTTTGTCCCCATTCATTGTCAAAATTCATCAGGAAGAATTCCGTTCCATTTTGTAGCGTTTTTTGACCAGACACAAAACCGCTGCAAGCTTTGGTTTTGTATCCAGTCTGCAAAACGGAACAAACCAGACCCAGCATGAAAATCAATGGTGCCGGATTGGTTATTTTGTTAGTGAAAAAAACGGACCCGGCACCCATTGACTTACAATGATTTTCATACTGGATCCGGTTTTTACAGTTTAGATTTAATACAACTGAAACGGATGTATCCAGATATATTAAATGGCACGGATCCGTTTAATTCCGGCTATGAGATCTTCTGCCGAATCTCAAAACCGGAAAGCCACAAGGCAAGTGTGAAACAGGCCTTAAAAGGGTATTTCCATCTTCTAAAGTGATGGCTAGTGATCGCTAGAATATACCATAAAACTTTAAAAACTGTGGGGGGTCCAACCTTTGGGACCATACCTGAGAACAAAGGGGATGCAGCACTATTTCAGTGAATGCGATCCAGCTACAGTTCCCTCCACAGCAGGTGACCGGGAAAGTGCTGCTGTGCACAGACACAAACAGCATGGCAGCGTAGGAAAGAAAGCTACTTCAATGACTAATTAGTAAGCAGCCTTCTTGTGGCGGAAATTTATGATATCACACTTTTTTTTATTTTCCAATCCCCATTGAGCTCTGTATAAGGCTTCATGCACACAGCCATGTTCGTATTTTGGTCGACAAACAATAGATCTGAAAAATATGGATACCTTCCGTGTGCACTCCACTGGAAACGACTATTCTCATCCGCAATTTGGACCATACCTTCTGTAATTTGCCGAATGGCCACACAAATCCACAAAAAATATGGGTGTGTGCATGGCCCCATAGACATAAAAGGGTCCGTGAGCGATCCGCAAAAAATGCAGATAGCACACAGATGAAAAATAAGATTATGTGCATGAGGCCTTACATTGTGAAAGAAATGACTGTTTGCAGATCCTTTGACAATGTTTACATTTTGTAATATAGAGTTATACGTGACCGTACCGCTGAATCCCTCTCAATAACCGACCATGCCACTCCATCGTCACCTGCAGGAAACAAGGAATCTCAGTTAAGTCTCATATAGGGCTGCAGTAAGCGATTATTTTAGAAATCAAGTATTCTATTGATTATTTTTTACGATTAATCAAGTAATGTAATAATAAAAATAAAAAATTAATAGACAGTTTTCCTTTATAAAAACTTATTGGAACCCCTACCATCAGTCCCCAACAGCCTTCATTCCCCCCTGTGCGATCAGCCCAAGTGCATCAGTTCCCCCCGGTGCCATCAGCTCCACTATCCCCCAGTGCCATAAGCTCCCCCAGTGTCATCAGCCCCTTCTTGTGCCATCAGCTCCGTTCCCCCAGTGCCATCAGCTCTCCCCCACCCCAGTGCTATCAGCTCCACTCCCCCAGTGCCATCATCTACCCCCTTTGGGCCAGCAGCTCTCCCCTCTTGCTCCTCCTGACACCTGGAGTGCACAGCGTCATCGGTTGCTATGATGCTGTGCACTTTGGGCACCCTGCCTTAGTCGCACCAACTTACCTTTCCAGCAGAGGCGCCATCAACACTCCATCGTTCCGCGCTGCTCTGCGCCTGACGTCACACAGCGCATCAGGTCACGGCGTGCGTACGTCAGTGCAGTGCGGGACTCATGGAAGTGCTGTGGAGTTTCCAAAGGCTCCATGCTGGAAAGGGGAGTATTCCAAGCGCAGCAGGAGACCACGGAGCGGGAGTAATAGCAAACGCTTCACTCCCGCTCCGTGGTCATGTGACACAAACGAATCCTCGATGCAAAAAATTTGCATCCAGGATTTTTTTGTGTCGAGTACTCGTTGCAGCCCTAGTCTCATACCCAACAAACACCACAACGCAGGGCACTTTTTATGATGAATCAGATATGATTTCTAATTTGTTAATATGTATAAACACCAGGGAGACATTGATGAAATGTACATTTTCGTGCAGAAAACCTGCAGCATAATACAGAACGAGCAAAATTAATCTCATGTACACAATGGGGCACATTTATCATGCTGGCCTGTTTTTGTACATAAAATTAGACAGGCGTATTTCATTCAAAAAAGGTGTGCCTAAATAAATAGGCCAGAAAAAAGTTGCAAAAACTACAAAACTTTAAAAAAATATCTAAATAGTCACAAAAGCCTCCAAAGTAGGCGCAATTTCAGTAGTAAATGCGACTACAAAATAAGACTGCCTAACACAGCATTTTAGACTAAAAACCAGCACAAACACTTTAGTGCCCCAGAGTGCATTTTGTATGTGCCAAAATGGAACTGTGGTGCGGCGTTCAAATTCAGCCACTTGTCAGCGGTTTGTGCAGATCAGCGGTTGATGTAACTTGGTTTCACCATAGACGTCAAATGAGTTGTTAAAATAAATAGAAAATCTCCACCAAAAACCACAATAAAAAGTGTGGGTTTATGTCTGGTTCTTATCGGTTTTTTTTAATGTTGTTTTTATGCAGATTGTCAGCATACAAATCCACACCGTGTGCAGGTAATCTAAGAGCATGAATTTCTTCAGACGGCTTAGGCTTGTGAAAGGAATGAATGACGGTACACCATCCATGCTACTCATTCTATTTCATTTGATACTAGAGTAAAAGACCACTAGTTATACCTAATAGATATACCTAATAGATATACTAGTTATACCTAATAGATATACTAGTTATACCTAATATTATACCTAATAGATATACTAGTTATACCTAATATTATACCTAATAGATATACTAGTTATACCTAATAGATATACCTAATAGATATACTAGTTATACCTAATAGATATACTAGTTATACCTAATAGATATACCTAATATTATACCTAATGGATATACTAGTTATACCTAATAGATATACCTAATATTATACCTAATAGATATACTAGTTATACCTAATAGATATACTAGTTATACCTAATAGATATACTAGTTATACCTAATAGATATACCTAATATTATACCTAATAGATATACTAGTTATACCTAATAGATATACTAGTTATACCTAATAGATATACTAGTTATACCTAATAGATATACTAGTTATACCTAATAGATATACTAGTTATACCTAATATTATACCTAATAGATATACTAGTTATACCTAATATTATACCTAATAGATATACTAGTTATACCTAATAGATGGTTAGAGACAAAACTACCACTGGATACTTTCCTCAAACACCAAAATCATGTCACAATACTATATCTGCACACAAAATGCAATCACTGAACTGGACAGAGCGTGACATTTCTATTCTTTATAGAACTAAATACATTTCACAGGACTCTTCTGAAATGTTTAGAAATCATTCTATATTTCTGATCATCATTTTCAGTTAGATAACTCTGTTATTTTATGTTGCGTTCTATATAAAATAAGGAAAATTTGATGTACATCATACAACACTATATTGGTTGTAGGAGAGGCTGTCGAAAGACATGAGCGTCACAGCTTCTTCCTAGGCCACTGATGTCACAGTCATCGGTCACATGACCCATTTACAGCTCAGTCCCACGCAAGTGAATGGGCCTGGGCTGCAAGGTTTTACTATGTACGTGGCGGTGCTTGGTAAGCTGTGAAAGCACTGTTTAGCAAGGGTGCTGGGAGCTGGACTCCCACTGATCAAATACTGACGACCTATCCTGAGGATAGGTTACCAATACTGTACCCCAGGAAAACCCCTTTCAGTAAACCACATACTTGCACATAAAAGGTAACGTCACCTTGGGTTTTTAAGAATATTAATTTAATAAATGAAGAGCTCATTAAAAGAAACAAGTTGTCTATATGTTTGTGCCCAAGACAAGTTCTCCGGTCCTTATCTTTATATGTATAAAGGGGACCCGTCACCTCTCCTGACATGTCTTTTTTAGCAACTACTTACATTCCCCATGTAATAGCAATTGTGGAGCACCTAAGTCTTTTAATTTATTCTTCTATTATTTCTGCTAGAATTTTATGAATGAACTGCCAGTAGTCTGCAATACACCTCCAATTGGGTGTTACCAGTGTGCATGTTGGGTGTTCCTGCATAGTCTGGCACCTTCCAATCAGTGCTGCCAGTGTAAATGGTAACACCCAGCTGGACCGTCATTGCAAACGGCTGGCAATTCATTCATAAACTTCTATGAGGATTAACAGAGGAATGGCATAACACAGAGGCATGAGCTTAAATGCTCGAGAAATGTTATGCAAGTAGTTACTAAAATACACGTTAGGAGAGGTGGGGTTTAAAGGGGTTTTCCGAGACTTTATAACTGATGACCTTTTCTCAGGATAGGTCATCAGTAGCTGATCGGTGGGCGTCTGACACCCTGACCCCAGCCGATCAGCTGTTTAAATAAGAAGCCACCGGCGCCCCTGCGAGTTCAGTAGCCTTCTCCAGCTTTTCCTAGGCCAGTGAAGTGATGTTCATCATTCATGTGGCCTAGGAGGAAATCTAAGAAAACCTTTTTAAGTCTGCACTACTGTGTGATGGGTAGTGGTACTTAGGCCTCATGCACACAGCCGTTGTTCTGGTCCGCATCCGAGCTGCAGCTCTGGCGGCTCGGATGCGGACCCATTCACTTCAATGGGGCCGCAAAAGATGTGGACAGCACTCCGTGTGCTTTCCTGCATCCGTTGCTCCGTTCCGTGGTCCGCCCAAAAAATATAACCGGTCCTATTCTTGTCCGCGCTTTGCGGACAAGAATAGGCAGTTATATTAAAGGCTGTCTGTGCCGTTCCGCAAATTTCGGAACGCACACGGACGCCATCCGTGTTTTGCGGATCTGCGATTTGCGGACTGCAAAACACACAACGGTCGTGTGCATGTAGCCTAATAGTGGAATGGTCAGAGCCTCAAAAACAGATTCGCATAATCCACATCCACAGAATTGAAATATAGAACTATTTTTATTCAAAGTAAGTGAACACAGACAGATAATTCCTCTTTCTTTAGAGCGTGGGAAAAACCTTCTGGTGTGGTGTCATAGGGTTCTAGGACGCTGCATGATCTTATCTTTATATAGCCATGTCCACATATTCAAATGGGACATATTTGGATCCAAACAGGCAAGCAAACACAGCTATATCCCTCGTGATCTTAAAGAGAACCTGTCCCCATGAGTGTAAGCTGCATGTTATAGAGCAGGAGGAGCTGAGCAGATTGGTGTATGGTTTTATAGGAAAAGATTCAGTAAAACTTGCAATTATATATTTCATTTTATACTACTGCTTTTTTCACCCCCTGAACAGTTAGCAGTAACTGACAGCTATCTCTGTATACACAGTTAGGGCCCATTCAGACGACCATATGGGTGTGGTGTCCATACTGCAGACAGCAAACAGCGGGTCCGTAATACACTGGCACCAGCTGCGTGAACTCTGCGCTGCAGAACCATGGACTTGAATGGGTCCGCGATCTGCGAGATACGGCAAAAGACAGGACATGTCCTATTCTTTTGCGGAGCAGAGGAACAGATCGGAAGCACACGGAAACCTTCGGAAGCGTTCCTCCCCACCGCAAAAGATAGGACATCTTTTGCCGTATTTTGTGGATCGTGGACCTATTCAAGTCAATGGGCCCTTACCGCAGCACAGAGTTTACAGCTATTTGCGGGCCACGGCACGGGGACGGCAACCATTTGGTCGTGTGAATGAGCCCTTACACAGGACAGCCTCCTTTATACAACTGAAGTCAGAAAAAGCAGGGATGTACATGTGTAAATTATACATTGTACTGAATATTTTCCTATAAAACTAATCTCCATCTGCTCAGCTCCTCCTGCTCTATAACATGCTGCCTGCAGATTGCACTGCATTTAGTGATGACAGGTCCTCTTCAAGTGTTAAATGTGAACTTCCCCTTTAAGAAACTCTGTACGGCAAATATTCTTTCTTGTGATCTCAACGAAGCAGCAGTGAAAGCTGTAATGACCAACTCTTGTGTGAAAAAAAAACAACTAAATTAAATATAAAAAAACATTAAATATCAGGTCTATAAAATACAGCAATATAGATTCCAAGGTTGAAAAGAAGAGCCGCTTTCCAGCTTACGGAAATTCAAGGAACGCTATGACAGTTATGCCCGGCTAAATGCCCTTCGCTTGCCAAAAATCTGTTTTTCATGCCTGCATTATTATGCACCAGAGAGCCGTTCACAACCCTGTGTAAATTGGGGGCAGTGACCTCTTGTAATCACTGCTGAAAAGTACATGGTAAAACAATGGGGGACTACAAAGTTACACAGCTCAACTCAATTAAAACACCTTTGTTTCTAAACTGGGCTGGAAGGTTTCCATACAAGACTACTACTGGGAACGAGCGGCGGCTGGAATAAGATCCCCCGCACACTGGGCCATTCTATAGATGGAGACTGTATATGTGCTACCAGCGACACCAGGACTTTTACTCATCATCTGCGGAGTAGATTTACAACCCTAAATGGCTGAATGAGGGTCAGGCTTCGGCACCTTCTTTAAATCCAGAAATCTGCTTGTGAACTGTTTTGCCTGTTCTCTGTTAGATGCGTGATGAGCACGGGCGTATCTAATTTTGAGCCTTTCAGTAATGCTCTTTCATAAAATGCATACAAATGTGAAGCCATTGATAATGAGTCTGCTATTATGTTGGTGGGTACCTTCTGCTAATCGGTGAGGTTTTATGCCATGCACATCTACTGAGGGTTAAAATGAAGGAAATGATCGTGGACATGTACAGGACTACGCCAGTCCCATATAATGTGGATGTGGGAGATAAGGCGTGAAAAGGTCCCACCGCACGGCATGTGGAAGAAGGGTAACAAGAAAGGATTTCACCCCCAGCTAGGACCAGACGCTGATTCTGGAACCTGTAGTTCATGTCCGTGGCTGACAAAAAAACCTTGGCAGGCTGCAAAGGGTACCAACTGACTAAAATGCAGAGGTAAAAACGTGAGGAAGTTACTAAAAAGGACTAGGATAATAAGACACATGGACAATGTGTCTTAGGAAACACTCAGAAGAAGTGTGTAGATAAAAGGCAAATAAAGTTCTTGATAAAATATTACCGCATTAAGTGTGCTATCATACTAATCATCTCATTTCTGACTTGGAAGGATCAAAGATCCCTGCTGGCAAAAAAAAGATAATATGGTTAGGATATCATGCTTGTAGTTTGGGTAAATTAAAATGGAAAGTCTCCGTGTGGTCTATACCTAAGCATTAGGGTCCATTCACACGCCCGCAAAATGGGCCCGCATCCGTTCCGCAATTTTGTAGAACAGATGCGGACCCATTCATTTTCAATGTGTATACCATTTCTAAAATATAAAATATGATGCATTTTATGGATTTGTATAACATACCTGAAGTTTGAAATATGAAGCATTTTATGAACATGTATACCAATACTCAAGTATGAAATACAACACATTTTTTGAATTTATATACCATTCCAAAAGTATGAAACATGGAAATTTATGAACATGTATACCATTCCCAAAATAACACATTTTATGACACTGTATGCCTTTGTTAAAATATTAAATATGACATATTTTCAATGTGTATAAGATTCATAAAGTACTAAATATGACATTTTATAGATGTGTATCCTACTCCAAAAGTACAAAATGTTACATAATTTAGGTGTATACCATTCCTGAAGTATGGAATATGACATTTTATGACCGCGTAGATCATTCGTAAAGTACAAAATAAGACAATTTATGAACGTGTATGCTATTCCTAAAGTACAAACTATTACTCAATTTATAAGTGTATACCATTCCTAAAGTATGAAATATAACACATTTTATTTCTGTGTATACCATTCCTAAAGTATGGAATATGACACATTTTATGACTATGTATACCATTCCTAAAGTATGGAATATGACACATTTTATGGATTTGTATACCATTCCCAAAGTATGGAATATGAAATTTTATGACTGTGTATATCGTTCTTTGAGTATGGAATATGACATTTTATGACTGTGTATATCGTTCTTTGAGTATGGAATATGACATTTTATGACTGTGTATATCGTTCCTAAAGTATGGAATATGACATTTTATTACTGTGTATACCATTCCTAAAGTATGGAATATGACATTTTATTACTGTGTATACCGTTCCTCGAGTATGGAATATGACATTTTATGACTGTGTATACCATTCCTAAAGTATGGAATATGACACACTTTATGACTATGTATGAAACATGACACATTTGATAAATGTGCACAGCATTCCTCGAGTATGGAATATGACATTTTATGACTGTGTATACCGTTCCTCGAGTATGGAATATGACATTTTATGACTGTGTATACCGTTCCTCGAGTATGGAATATGACATTTTATGACTATGTATACCGTTCCTCGAGTATGGAATATGACATTTTATGACTATGTATACCGTTCCTCGAGTATGGAATATGACATTTTATGACTATGTATACCGTTCCTCGAGTATGGAATATGACATTTTATGACTGTGTATACCGTTCCTCGAGTATGGAATATGACATTTTATGACTATGTATACCGTTCCTCGAGTATGGAATATGACATTTTATGACTATGTATACCGTTCGAGTATGGAATATGACATTTTATGACTATGTATGAAACATGACACATTTGATAAATGTGCACAGCATTCCTCGAGTATGGAATATGACATTTTATGACTGTGTATACCGTTCCTAGAGTATGGAATATGACATTTTATGACTGTGTATACCGTTCCTCGAGTATGGAATATGACATTTTATGACTGTGTATACCGTTCCTAAAGTATGGAATATGACATTTTATGACTGTGTATACCATTCCTAAAGTATGGAATATGACATTTTATTACTATGTATACTGTTCCTCGAGTATGGAATATGACATTTTATGACTGTGTATATCATTCCTAAAGTATGGAATATGACATTTTATGACTGTGTATACCATTCCTAAAGTATGGAATATGACATTTTATGACTGTGTATATCATTCCTAAAGTATGGAATATGACATTTTATGACTGTGTATATCATTCCTAAAGTATGGAATATGACATTTTATGACTGTGTATACCGTTCCTCGAGTATGGAATATGACATTTTATGACTATGTATGAAACATGACACATTTGATAAATGTGCACAGCATTCCTCGAGTATGGAATATGACATTTTATGACTGTGTATACCGTTCCTAGAGTATGGAATATGACATTTTATGACTGTGTATACCGTTCCTCGAGTATGGAATATGACATTTTATGACTGTGTATACCGTTCCTAAAGTATGGAATATGACATTTTATGACTGTGTATACCATTCCTAAAGTATGGAATATGACATTTTATTACTATGTATACTGTTCCTCGAGTATGGAATATGACATTTTATGACTGTGTATATCATTCCTAAAGTATGGAATATGACATTTTATGACTGTGTATACCATTCCTAAAGTATGGAATATGACATTTTATGACTGTGTATACCGTTCCTAAAGTATGGAATATGACATTTTATGACTGTGTATACCATTCCTAAAGTATGGAATATGACATTTTATTACTATGTATACTGTTCCTCGAGTATGGAATATGACATTTTATGACTGTGTATATCATTCCTAAAGTATGGAATATGACATTTTATGACTGTGTATACCATTCCTAAAGTATGGAATATGACATTTTATGACTGTGTATACCGTTCCTAAAGTATGGAATATGACATTTTATGACTGTGTATACCATTCCTAAAGTATGGAATATGACATTTTATGACTGTGGATGAAACATGACACATTTGATAAATGTGCACAGCATTCCTCTAGTATGGACTATAACAAATGTTATATACTTGTACACCATCTCCACCGTGCTATCCATACCAGGACTGAGGTTTGCTATAGACAAGTTCAAGGAGTTTTTAAGGACTATGCAAAATAATCACTGAGCAAAGGGTACATTTTTCTTTGGTCTTCGGTTACAATGACAGCGACGGCAGGAAGAGTTAAACTCATGGCATGCTTGGACTGCTGCACAGTTGGGGGAGTTCTTTAAATAGAGTCTGTCACCCTTACAAGCCATCAATGGGATTTCCTCCACAAACTGCTGATTTGTTCAGGTACAGAACAGAGGAAATTTCAGTTAACCTTTGTTTCACCCGAGAGAAAAGGGAGGGGGGGGGGGGGGGTGACCCCTGTCTGGAGAAAATGTATAGCATGACTGGCAAAAAGTCGGAAAAGGTTAGATTGTAGAAAGGATGCGCAACTAAATCCACTGACAAAGGCAGCTTGAAAAATACTGTGTGCAAAGAAAAAAAGAAAAAGAAAATAATTTTGAGAAATAATTATTTATGCATTTATTTTATCCACCATCCACAATGCAAAGGTCAGCGCTAAGAGAGGTGGAAATAAAAGAACTGGGGTTTAATGCATAGATAAGCATGCAGAAAAATAAATTCCAGTTCTAATAACAACACTAGTGATAGATTACTATTAACTAAATGTAATCCTTTGAGATAAAGGTGCGGATAATTATCAGTCGTTAACTGTTCTCTTAGATTATATGGAGTCTAAAAAATGGCTCTTTTCACACTTAAATTTAGTCATGGGCATGAGAAAAAAACAAAACCTGTAGAGCACA
Source organism: Bufo bufo (assembly GCF_905171765.1). Classification (NCBI taxonomy): domain Eukaryota; kingdom Metazoa; phylum Chordata; class Amphibia; order Anura; family Bufonidae; genus Bufo; species Bufo bufo. The sequence continues at coordinate 420,005,704 of NC_053390.1, forward strand.
TTGCAAAACGGTCCGGAAACAAACTACATCTGATAAAAGACATTTCACTTTCTAGAGAAGCCAAAGGAAAGCCATGCCTTAAGTCAAAGCTTTCAATGGCGCAGGCTAGTGATCACACGGTTCTGGCGATACTTGTCTGTTACCCCTGGTAACCCTCATCAAGTGTAACGATGCCGGCCTACAATGGCCTCGACTGGGAAGCATTCTCTGCCTTTCCATGAATGCTACTGGGCCATCTGTGTCGGCAAGCATAAAAGGCCAGTCTGCCTGTGGGCCCGTCAGTCTGAACACCACCCTTCTGACTCTGATTAAATACAACTTTCAGTCTCTTTTTGTCCTCCCCGTTGACTTCTCCTATTAAAGCAGAGCAGGAACAAAGAAAGCGGAAGAGTGGACTATCTGCCCCCAAGAAAGGTGATGTCTGATACCGCTCAACACAAGGATTAGCAAGGCAATACATAACAAAAGTGAATTTGGGAGGGGGGAGGTGGGAAAGCGAGAAGAAAAAAAAAAAAAAGGTTTCAGGCAGATCTTTGACTAACATGGTGGATACACAACTCATTAAATAGCCATACAATAGACGAGACTTAAAAGAAACAACAGGCATAAATAAATGATTTGCGGAAAGGACACTTCATGGCATCCTGGCACTGACAAAGCCACACAGACTACAACATTGACAAAGCTCTGGGATAAACAAAGTGGAATAATAGTAAAATAATACGGAGTCATGTATTTGTGGATTTCAACAGACACCTAGCATTCAAAAGTATATCAACCATAATGTTAAACTATCCAAGAAACAAATAGAAAGTAATTCTTCAGATTTAGAAAAGTACCGTATAGCTACAACTTTATTGTAGTTAAGGGTCAAATCACTTGTCCCATGCAAAAATGCTGTGGGGTAAAGTTTACTCAAAAAAGCATTACAATACAGCCATCCTTCAGTTCTGTGCACTACAGGGTGGGATTTTAGATATAATGCCTGGTTTAGCTTCCCATAACCACAATCGCCACCATACAAAATGTCAGCTGTCGTCTTACTGTTCTAAAGTTGACAGAGAAGAAACTGTAATATTAACAGAAAAAGAAAATACACAGATATATTAGAGAATCTAACGTCGAATAACTGCCGAATAGGCATTATTTACAACACTTGAAGATTGGTAATATTCCTCTAATGTTTAAGGGGTTGTCCAGGGTTAGAAAAACATGGCTGCCTTCCTCCAAAAATGAGCACTTCCTCTGTCCACAGGTTCTGTCCTTTTACCTCCAATAAAGCCAAGCTGCAATACCAGACACAACCCATTGGCCCGGATGGTGCTGTTTTTGGAAGAAAGCAGCCATGTTTTTCTAATCCAAGATACCCCCCTTAACAAAGATTGCACTCTTAAATAGTATTTTTTACTTAGGAAATGGTACATTATTGCTGTATTCCCACTAAATCAACATATGGGACATACAGAACACAACCCTTGCACGGTCTATAATGGGACATATAGAGGTGCAACTCGAATTAGAATATAATTGAAAAGTTCAATAAGACCAATTAAAAAATGATTTTAAATACAGAAATGTTGACCTACTGAAAAGTATGTACAGTAGATACACTCAATACTAATAACATAAAAGTAGCGGCCTTCACCTCATCTGCATTGTTGGGTCTGGTGTCTCTCATCTTCCCCATAGATTCTCTATAGTGTTTAGGTCAGACGGGTTTGCTGGCCAAGCAAGCACAGGGATACTGGTTATTAAACCAGGTATTAGCACTATTGGCAGTGTGAACAGGTGCCAAGTCCTGCTGGAAAATGAAATCAGCATCTCCATAAAGATTGTCAGTAGAGGGAAGCATGAAGTGCTCTCAAATTTCCTGGTAGACGGCTGCATTGACTTTGGACTTGATATAACACAGTGGACCAACACCAGCAGATGACATGGCTCCCCAAACAGTCACTGACTGTGGAAACTTCACACTGGACCTCAAGAAACTTGGATTGTGTGTCTCTCCACCCTTTCTCCAGACTCTGGGACCGTGATTTCCAAATGAAATGCAAAATTTACTTTAAATCTGAAAACAGGCCTATGGACCACTTAGCAACAGTCCAGTCCTTTTTCTCCTTAGCCCAGGTAAGACGCTTCTGATGTTGTCTCTCTATCATGAGTGGCTTGACACAAGAAATGTGACAGTTATAGCCCATGTCCTAGATATGTCTGTGTGTTGGCTCTTGAAGCACTGAAACCAGCCGCAGACCAATCCTTTTGAATCTCCCCCGACTTTTTGTATGGCCTTTTCTTGACAATCCTTTCAAGGCTACGGTTATCCCTGTTGCTTGTGCACCTATTTCTACCACAATTTTTCCTTCCACTCAACATTCCATTAATACTTGGATACAGCACTCTGAACAGCCAGCTTCTTTAGCAGTGACCTCATTGCTAATGTCCACAACCAGCAATAATGCCGATTGCCGACATTTAACCTCTCCGATGCCGTGGTCAAATGTGACCATGGCACCTGAGAAGCCAGGAAAACCAGAAGCATGCTCTTTACAGGCTGGAACAACTCTGGTGGAAATTGGGGACGGTGTTCATTCAGTAATGAGCCTAAGCCGTATTCGGCTTCCAGGCTCATTACTTGTATATTACAGTTGAGGCCAGCAGGTGGCAGCAATGAACGGTAATATATCTATTCCCGTATAGGATAATGGATGATTGCATGTTGAGGTCAACTTAGGGACCTAATTATATATAAAAAAAAAAAAAAACACACATTTTTTAAATTATATCAAAAATTTTAATCACCCCCTTTCCCTAAAATCAAAATAAACAATAAAAAAAATATATCAACATCATGGGCAGAGTGAAGCACAAGGACTTATTAAACAATCTTCCATTCACAGGGCTGAAGATAGAATGGATTTTTTTTTTAAAAAGACAGGAGAACCCCTTTAAATTGTTCCCTGCTAAATAATTAATGCACATTACAAGCCCAGAATGCAGCAAAAATGCCATTAAATACAGCATATATTGGTATTTTCACAGGTTTATGATATGCGGAAGTTAAAAATAGTCAAGAAAGTTGTAATAAAAGAAAAAAACGCCAATGTCAGTTTTCATGCCTGACTCAGCAGAAGATGATGCTTTGCTCAGAATAGCAAAAGTTTAATTTACATAACTCATACTGAGTGTTAAAATGTTTTAATATCAGAGTAGACATCACTCTCAGTTCTTTCGAGGACAATAACTGCTTTGTAAGCAGTATCTGCAGAGCTTTGGAAAATGGTGTTTTGGAATTTTTTTGGAAGGTAGAACATTTGAAGGGCAGCATCCCTTACTTCAAGCTCAAGAAAAAGAACACCCTTTCACTCCTGAAACATGGCAGTTTTCAATCCATTATTAGTTTGTCCTATACACTGTAGTCATGAACCTGAACATTCAGGTAGCCCTTTGAAAATCTGAAATCATAAAAATATAGACCTTCAAAACATGTGAAATCTGTAAAGTGAAACCATCCTGTGACTTGTATGTCTAGGAAAATATATCCTTCAAATTGTGTTCTGTATACACCAAAGTACTGCTCCCCTTTTTCTACCACATAGAAATCTGACTGTTTGTTGAGGTCTGCTGCCAAGGGAGGAAAAGTTGGGCATGTTGGATTTCAAATATGCTCAACCCTCTGATTCTCATGTTTATGGGGCGGTCGAGAGAGATCATCTGGCCAAATGAACAACTGGTCAACAGCTGATATGTATAAAAAAAATTAGGGCTGCACGATATATCGCAAAAGTAATCGAATCGCGATAATCGGCAAATGCGGTTTGGCGATTCGGCCGAGCCGAAAATGCCGCGATTATTATATATGAAGGGGCCCCTATTGATAAAAAAAAAAGTCCTCTGTCCTATTACAGCCTCTGTACTTACTTTTACAATGAATGCATGCACTGCAGCGACGAGCGGGAGCGAGCGAGGCAGCCGGCCGGCGCGGGACTGATGTCACTTAGTCACGCTCCTGCTTCCTGAATTAAGTGGGAGGAGCGTGCCAGTGATGTCAGTCACGCGCCGGCCGGCTCGCTCTCTGCCGCTCTCTGCAGTGTGAGTGCATTCATAGTGAAAGTACAGAGGCTGGCCATTTTATGAATAGGAGAGTTAACACATGAAGGGACACATGGGGCCATGAGGGGGACCAGCATAAGATGCTATATGTGTGTCTTATGCTGGCCCCCCTCGTGGCCCCATGTGTCATAGCACACATCCCCCATAACAGTGCCCTCCGCAGGTCCCCCATAACAGTGCCCTCCGCAGGTCCCCCATAACAGTGCCCTCCGCAGGTCCCCCATAACAGTGCCCTCCGCAGGTCCCCCATAACAGTGCCCTCCGCAGGTCCCCCATAACAGTGCCCTCCGCAGGTCCCCCATAACAGTGCCCTCCGCAGGTCCCCCATAACAGTGCCCTCCGCAGGTCCCCCATAACAGTGCCCTCCGCAGGTCCCCCATAACAGTGCCCTCCGCAGGTCCCCCATAACAGTGCCCTCCGCAGGTCCCCCATAACAGTGCCCTCCGCAGGTCCCCCATAACAGTGCCCTCCGCAGGTCCCCCATAACAGTGCCCTCCGCAGGTCCCCCATAACAGTGCCCTCCGCAGGTCCCCCATAACAGTGCCCTCCGCAGGTCCCCCATAACAGTGCCCTCCGCAGGTCCCCCATAACAGTGCCCTCCGCAGGTCCCCCATAACAGTGCCCTCCGCAGGTCCCCCATAACAGTGCCCTCCGCAGGTCCCCCATAACAGTGCCCTCCGCAGGTCCCCCATAACAGTGTCCTCCGCAGGTCCCCCATAACAGTGTCCTCCGCAGGTCCCCCATAACAGTGTCCTCCGCAGGTCCCCCATAACAGTGTCCTCCGCAGGTCCCCCATAAAAGTGTCCTCCGCAGATCCCCCATAACAGTGTCCTCCACAGATCTCCCACATAACAGCGTCCTCCACAAATCCCCCATAACAGCATCATCCACAGATCTACACCTCCACAGATCCCCCATAACAGCGTCCTCCACAGATCTCCCACATAACAGCGTCCTCCACAGATCCCCCACATAACAGCGTCCTCCACAGATCCCCCACATAACAGCGTCATCCACAGATCCCCCACATAACAGCGTCATCCACAGATCCCCCACATAACAGCGTCCTCCACAGATCTCCCACATAACAGCGCCCTCCGCAGGTCCCCCACATAACAGCGTCATCCACAGATCCCCCACATAACAGCGTCATCCACAGATCCCCCACATAACAGCGCCATCCACAGAGCCCCCATAACTATGTCATACCCAGCCGCGTCAGCGGCTCTTATGGGAAAATCCAAGCAAATAGACGTCTAGCACAATTCCCTTAAAATATCGCATCGCACATCGTTATCGCAATTTTTAGGGCCCTAATCGCAATCGCACAAAATTCCCATATCGTGCAGCCCTAATAAAAATGTATAGATACCAACATATTCTGTGCCAACATGCTATGGTAGAAAGTAAACTAATAAACAATTCCCTCAATGGCTAAATATCACCACAAATGTAGGCATAAATACTAGGGATCGACCGATATTGATTTTTTAGGGCCGATACCGATATTCTGTGAACTGTGCGGCACCTAAGGGATTAACTACCGCAGATCGCAGCTACCGCTCATAGAGGTCGGGAGCCGGCTATGTGATTCTGCAGCCAGCTCGCGCCTCCTGTATATGAATTAATGAGAGATTTCTCTTCATTGGTGGCGCAGTGGCCACAGCCCCTCCCCTCCTTTTGTCCTCCTTCCTCTCACTGGCGGCAGCGGCAGCAGCACAGGGGGAGGAGACACTGCTTCCTTCTCTCCTGTGCTGCTGAGGGAACACGGAGAGCGCTGACAGCAGCGCGATCTGTGTTCCCCATACGTTATCAGTATATCGGCAAAATAGATGCTGATACCGATAACGTTAAAAATCCTGAATATCGGCCGATAATATCGGTAAAACCGATAATCGGTCGATCCCTAATAAATACAACAGCTATTTACAGCCCACATTGTTTTCTGTTCCAGTAATATCCAAATCTGCTTAAAGGGGTATTACCATCTTGTAAAATAGTATATTGCTGGGATATGAAATCACTATGACTGGTGAGGGTTCAACCTGTGACCTCCCACAATCCAGAGAGTGAAAGGCCCTAGTTTAGTTTTCCTGCAGAGTGGTACCCAAGACACCAGGGAACCTTAGAAGAAGAAGCAGTGCTAAATCAGTACTTTGACCAATTCATTTTCAGGACCGGTGGGTATACCAGAGGGTGTACCCCTACCAGTCATAATACAATGGAAAATCCTGGCAATATGCCATCTCTTTACAAGATGAGAACACTGCTTTCAGTATTTATATGGAAAATACTGTGATTGCACAGTAATACCACAAGTTAGCGACCAAACAAAACCATGCCATACTCTAACCAAATAACAGAGGTATTAAAAATTTGGGTTATGTTTTTTTAAAATTTTATTACATTTTTAAAATAGTGGACAACCCCTTTAAACTTCAGTGGCTAACAAGGTGTAGAGTGAGGGAAAATAACTAGCACATAAGACTCTTATCTGATCTGGATCTTTTCCACATCACTGTCAATTTTTATACTCTGTGCAGGTATGGACGTAGCTGTGCAGGATGTATCTGAGAGGAGACCATGTGCTGCCATTGTTCTCAGATTTAATGTGTGTGCTAGCTGCCCAGCTTCCACCTATCAGATACTTATTACTTTTTTAAATGAATATACTACTTTCGTTAAATCATTTGCGCATGAACCACTTCTTCTATAAAACTACTTTTTAAATATGCCCCCGACTCAGTGGTCTTTGTTTACTTGGTCTGCAGTGATGACATCATGTGGCTTTTCACTGCTGCGGCACAGAACAGTGAAGACCACTGGAGTCTGGGATTTAAAAAGGTGAGTTTCATTAATTTTTTTTGTGTCAAGATTGCAGCTGTGCGTTTATGAAATTTTGGACAAACCCTTTAAACGCAGTTTTTTGTATGCAGTTTTTTTTCCACCAAAACCAAGAAAGGATCACATAGGCAGTAGAAGGATTCATGAAAGCTTAGTTCTCCTTCTGTTCGACTCTAATTATGACTTTGGCTGACAGTCAAATTCATCAGTATGCTGTGTTTTCATATTTAAAAGTCGGTCTTCAGATGAATAGAGTATGTTTTGGACAGAAAAAAATTGGGGACTTTTTTACAATTTTTTCTTCCATTTATTTATTTTTTCATTTAATTTTTATTGGGAGCCAGAGTGAAAGGAACACATGACTTATCTCCTCTGCATTGACACACACGTATTAATTACATATATTGCCCATTCAATAGCAAAGGTGCTAAGCAGGCATTTATTGCACATTTTAAGTAACCTCTAATTAATCTAAGTATTTGGAAATCTTAGCAGGTTAAAGATTTTTGCATGGATTCATTTGTTATTATAGGATGTCCATATGATAGTATCAACATTGTAGTATCTATTTTGTTGGCCTTCTACAGGAAAAGCTAACAGTAGTTCAATATAGATTGCCTATATCAGGTCCAACTCCGGTGAGCGTCGCGGCCTCTTCCTAGGCATATCTGCAATTTGCGGACCGCAAAACACATACGGTCGTGTGAATGTAGCCTTAACAGTAAATCATGAGGATTAAAGAGGAGAAATACAGTAGGTATACACTCTTCTATATGGCCACCGACTGGAGCAACTGCGCTTCTAGGTTTACTTCAACCAGGGAAGTGTAGGAAAAGCAAACCAAGATTTGAGAATGTATGGCCATTTCAACCACTGAATTAAACAGCACAGCAATATTTTGTATGGTGATATTAGTTAAACTATTATTAAAATGTTGGGCAAAAATTAAAGAGGAGGTCTCAACCCACATAACTCTTTTCAAACGTCTGGAATTCAGTTGATCGACTCAGGCCTGGATCCCAAAGCCCCTGGAAACCTGTTGATTTTGGGGGAGGATGGGATTGCGGACACTGCAGGGGAAATGTAGTATTACATGGTGGCCATCCAGAAGAACAGTCATCTAAGGGCAGCAGAAGTCTGCCAGAGCAGACTCTCTCTTATGGCTCATATAGAGGGGTCCCAAGCAGGGGGACCTCCATCCCTTTATAAAGTCCATAAGCCCCAGCAGGCGGCATGGAAAAGAGTTGTCTTCATGACACAAACCACTTTAAAAAGATAAGTACAGTAATTCTACCCAATCTGGTAAAAATACTGTGAAATAATATTCTACCAGAACAGTTGGACAGCAATAGCAGTAAATATAATTAGAAGGCAGTTTTCCATAGACTGAAGGGCCATTTCTGAAGAGGTTGGAGAGAATGTCCATTTTAATCAGGTCAACAGAAAACAAACCTATATAATACAGACCCATTTGTATTGTTTCGTTCTAATTGAATGCCTTCTGTTTTACAAGTCCGCTTGAAACATGGCATGCTTATTTGTTTCTTTGAAGGCGTCTGATTTTCTCAGAATACTAATTAATTTTCTAGCCGAACTCCCTCCCTTATTTTCGCTTGGTACTCTCTCTCCTTGCCAAAACAGCCTTCAATTTGTTCCTTCTGGTGAAGGAAGAACAAAGGTCATGAAGGTCGACAAGGTATATGAACAAACCAGCAGACACATTGAAGGCTGCGGAAGACAAGACACAAGGGGAGTCTAACTTTAATAAAAGCACAAACACTGTCTACAATGCTTGAAACAAGTGGTTATTTACCGTTTTAAGGACATTGTCTACAACATTCTTTGGGGGGGAAAAAGTACTATAATATTAGAAAAAAATAAAAATCTATTACATTTGTAAATCTTTCATAAAAAAAATGTGATAGGCTAGGGAAACATGCATGTAAAAACTGGACCAGATCAAAAGGAGCATCTTCAACAAAACATTACATCGAAAAATACAGCCAACAAGGAGAACAAGCACAGAAAATGGCTGGTGAATTGTGTTTGCAGCTTGATATTCTAATCTTATTCTGAAAATAAAAGATAATAGAGTAAATACTTTAAAATGTAAATTGAAATGTGGAAAAAGTGGTGTGCGCTGCTTTAATTTACTGCCTCAGTGTGTAGAAAAATAGTAAGGAGCAACGAGCAGGAAAGCGGTTCCAAGGTGTTGCTTGACTTGGCCGCTATTCTACTTGTGACAACTAAGGGTCACGTGCTGCTGTGTGGCTGCTTGTACAAACTGACTCGTACTACCAACTTTCATGAAATCTGCAAAAAACATGCTCAGAAATATTTGCTTTCATTTCTGGCTCCTTTTATCAACCCTCAATGTAAGCTTCTTCAACCACAGTGTTTTTACCTACTTTTACTTTGCATACATAGCTAGCGTGTCCACAAAATGTAATTTTTTTTCAACTTTTCTTTTTTTACTTTTCTGTATTATTTAAAACTTTTTAAAATTAGAAAAAAAAAAAAAAGATATTCTGACTCAAATATTAACATATATTTCCAAATAGTATTTTCGGCAGTCTGAGTTTATGCCATTGGATTGAAAGTTTGGCCGTTATGGAACCAGAGCAACAATTTTAATAACCTATTAAATTGCAACTTCTGATTCATTTAAGAACTGCGTTCCTTTGGGGACTATTCTATCAAGGTAAAGATACATTATTTTTTTTTAGACTTTAAAGAGATAAATAGCATCATTAATCTGCAACACTTCTTTTCTATTATCTACGAAAATGAGGAGTTATTTTATTGCGATCTTCAGGTAATTAGCCTCTGTTTGCCAAGCAGAAAATTTCTATGTTCTAAAAATTAAATGTGTCATTAAGTGGAATTTACCATAATGTCATTTATCTTCATATAGTTCATCAGTGACTGCAAAGGGCCTGGGGATGCATCCGCTTTTGCAAAAGAAAGCATTAAAACAAATTGAAAAAACAGAATAATCCCAGACCTACTTCAACACAGGACTGGCCATTTGGGTAATTAAATAGTGGTATTTAAAGTTTTAATTTAGATTTCCCCTCAGTTCATCAGCAGGCAAATGAGGTGCTCATATGAGGTGCTCATATTCCGAAATGTTTATGGAAGGAGGTTTCATACAAAACGTAGATTAATTATGTGTAGAAAATGAGTTGCCTAGTAGTATTCCAATTTGTCTATGTGTGCACATAGATGATTTCCGAAATCCATTTCTACAAGAATTGCTGCCAAACACAATTCAATTAATTTTACCACATTTTATATTTTTCCAAGAAAATAGATAAATGTAAGCAATATTTTCCATACAATTTATGCTGTCACCAAATGTAAATATAATTAATTTTACAGCCACATAAGACAAAAACTCCCAATACCCAGTATTACCATTACAATATTAAAGGGAATGTGCCATCAGAATTTTTTTTTACAGTCAACGTATATATTTTTTAATTCTGGTGGTTATTTTTAATTCTCTATTACAGGAGAAGATAGAAAAAAACGAAGTACCGGACTTGACACAAAACAGACAGGAACGGAACCTAACATCGCATTGACCATATGGGGATTCACTAGGTTTCTTTTCGGGAGAATGGATTTTTGGCAGAGAAAAAAGTCCTGCATGCGCTTTTTTTTGACGAATTCTGTGACCGAGATGTGAGCGTAGCCTAAGCCTAATAATAGGTGCCACGTCTTGGTCTGTACAGATGACTTTAATGCAGCTATCTGCTTATCATCACAGGCAGGATAATGATAGATAGATAGATAGATAGATAGATAGATAGATAGATGTGATAGATAGATAGATATCCATTTTACCATTCACATCAAGAGATTTTACAGCTTATCTACTCCCTCCTGACCTCTGCACAGGTCGCAGAACATGCCTAGAAAAGTCTCCCATACAGGTCAGGTCCCACCAGGGATCCATTCATGGTACCGAGACAGCTGCAGTCAATTAATGGCCTCAGTGGTTACATGTTAAAGAATGACAGGTTACTGCTAGCCCTTCCAATCCGGCAGAGCTAACACACTAATGCCTGCTATTGACTTTTTAATAATGCCGGACAACCCCTTCATAAGTAAAGGGACACTTTTATTAAGACCATAACTTCGGCGCCAGTTCTAAATGTAAGACAGCTTCCGAGCTGTCTTACATTTAGACCATTTTCTATGCCTAAGGGTTCATTCACACGTCCGTAGAATGGGTCCGCATCCGTTCCGCAATTTGCGGACCCAATTGTCCGCATCCGTTCCGCAATTGCGGACAAGAATAGGCAGTTCTATGGGGGTGCCGGCCAAATGTATTGCGGATCCACAATACACTACGGACGTGTGAATGGACCCTAAAAGGCCTAAGGCGTAGTAAATGATGAATAACACAGAACTTCTGGCCCGTCCCCTTCTCCGTCCACAATTTTAGACCTGGCGTGAGCGGGGCGAAGTCGAAGACTGCAGCACAACTAACTGTTGCGCCGCCCTCTGCGCAAGAAATATGCCTAATTTACGCATATTTCAGAATAGTAGATGACCCCCAAAGTGTCTAACCCCTCCTCACCTACCCTACCTAAAATAACAGGCTAATGTAGCCTGCTAATCACTTACATTTTATCTTAGGTGGCATTACGCACTCCTGTGAACAATGCCATCATTATTTTCTAAACGTTACCAGTGGGGGCTAGTTAAAGGGCACCTATTTTTTTTGCAAATTTGTGGCATGTCAGCCGTTTTGTTCGGTTAGGGTCCGGGTGGTGAGACCCCCACCAATCACTAAAACAAATGGGCAGAACAGCCGAGCTTTGTGTGTCATCTCCGTATGGCTTTCCTTAGACAGCAGAGTACAGATTCATAGGACTCCGTACACCGCAACGAGACATATACACAAAAAGCCCAGCTGTGCCCTTCTGCCCATTTCTTTTAGCCATTCATGGGGTCTCAGCATCCCAACCTACACTACTCCAAATTTCTAAAATGTCACCGACATGTCAGAGGTTTGTATGGAACTTCAAACAGATTGGCCCACCATTACACCCTGGTGAGTGGTAAGAGTCCAGGGTTCTGACTCCCAGAAGTCAGAAGTTTATCATCTATCCTACGAATAGGTGATACGTTTTTATGGTGAGACAACCTCTTTAACAAGTTACTGGTTACCAAGTGGTATAACCCTCAGTGCTGGTTCAATGACTAGCATGCGTGCTGCACTATCACCGATGCACGTTGTACTAGCTCAGTGATGGGCAAACTGCGGCTCTCCAGCTGTTGCAGAACTACAACTCCCAGCATGCAAAGACTGCCTACAGCTTTCAGCCTACAGCAGGGCATGGTGGGAGTTGTAGTTTTGCAACAGCTGGAGAGCCGCAGTTTGCCTATCACTGTACTAGTCAAAAAAAAAAACTCTCCTGATTATAGTACTACGCACAAATACAAAATAAAAATAAAAAAGATCATTGTCCCCAAGGACTCAGCATTGTTTATGTTACTCATCACCGAGAAGTCATGGTGTAAACTACTTTACTAGGCACAATATAAACCATGGGAACGGAGTACAAATTTACAATATGAAAAAAAAAAGAATTTAATCATTTGTCAAGGTGCAAGGTAAAAGTACGTTTTGTTACGTGTGAGTATGATGGGACAGGGTTATAAAAAATAGCATTGGTAACAAAGAAAAAAAGTCTGGTCTTTTCTAAACTAGTTTGCGTGACATTCTGTATCTTTATAGAATTCAAGGAAGTGAAACTGGTGTATGGCGTGCTGTTATTATTGCCCCTCAACCACTGGGACCCACAAGCTCCGTCAGGTTGTATAGAAAAAGGGCCTCTTCCAATATATGAATTCTCAGGAGGATTCTAAGCAGCTGCCATCTGTGGGCTCAGGATCTACATTGCAAACCAGGTGTAAAACGTACCAGGCTGCCGTACTGTGACTTATTGTAAGGAAACAGAGGCGCAAGCTATATTACCACACACATACAACCTGCCAGATACAAAAGAAAAGTTGTCAGTTGGCCTAAATATAACCGGTGTGCTGGGAGGTAATAGGTGAGCCCTGGGCTGCCTTTCTATAACTCCAGTCCTCGGGGCCCACCTGCCTCACATGATTTGAGAATATCTCAGAAAATGAATACCTGTGGTAAGGCCTGATGCATTGAAAGTAGGGTTGTTTCGGGTATCGAAATTTCGATACTTTTATGCCAGTATCGATTCGGTACCGGGATGTTCATTGCTGCGATACTGCGCAGTCTAGTATCTCCACTTAGGCTCAATTCACACCTGAGCGTTTTACAGCGCGTTCCTACGCGCTGTAAAACGCTCAACAAGGAGAAACCAATGCTTCCCTATGGGAATGGTTCTCACCTGGGCGTTTTACAGCGCGTACGATCGCGCTGTAAAACGCCCGACGCTCACACAAGTACAGGAGCGTTTTTTTGGGCGCTTGTCGCGCGTTCCCGTACATAGACTTTCGGGAACGCGCGACACTGTGTGCACACTTGTCTCTGTATGCGCGCTTGTAAACGTCCGTACAATCGCGCATACAGAGCGCTCCTTTCAGAACGCTCAGGTGTGAATTGAGCCTTAGGGTACTTTCACACTTGTGTCAGAGGCAATCCGGATGCAAACGGATGATATTTGTCAGACGGATCCGGATGCGGATCCGTCTGATAAATGCATTGAAATACCGGATCCGTCTCTCGGGTGTCATCCGGAAAAACAGATCCGGTATTTATTTTTATTTTTTTTGCATTTTTAAAAAGTCTGCGCATGAGCAGACAGGAAAACCGGATCCGTTTTGCCGGAACACTTAATGCCGGATCTGGCATTAATACATTTCAATGTAAACTAATGCCGGATCCGGCATTCCGGCAAGTGATCAGGATTTTTGGCCGGAGAGAAAACTGCAGCATGCTGCAGTATTTTCTCCGGCCAAAAAACGTAAGAGGGACTGAACTGATGCATCCTGAACAGAATGCTCTCCATTCAGAATGCATTAGGATAAAACTGATCAGTTTTTTCCGGTATTGAGCTCCTGTGACAGAACTCAACAATGGAAAAAGAAAAACGCTAGTTGTGAAAGTACCCTTATGAGAGAACATGGTGCTCGACGCGCACTATGTTCTCTCAGTCCAGACAGTGAAGAATGAAGGACGGACGGAGGGAGGGAATCACTCCCTCCTATGACGCGGCTGCCGCTGAGCCCAATGAAGTGAGCGGGCTCTGAAGCTGCCCGCACCACTGGCACCAATGAATGTGTGGCTAATTAAAGCAGGAGGCGGGACGGGGGAGGTAATAAACTGCTGCGCGGTCTGAGCTAGTGAGCTCAGCAAACGGCAGCGGCAGCCTCCTCCTCCTGAGTGTTTTGTGTCCTCCCCAGCCCGAGCCCCAGAGTCAAGCAGCCAGCAAAGCAGGTACCCGGCCTGGCCACTGTGCCACCAATGATAATTAACCTTTAATACAAATACAGGAATGGGTGCCGGCAGCAGAATCACATAGCCAGCACCTAAGGGGTTAACTGCCGCTGATCGCAGCACCCTGTCATAGAGGCCAGCACTCGCCTCCTGTATCTGTATTAAAGGTTAATTATCATTTAAAAAAGCATTTTCTTTCTTTTCTTTTTCTCCTGTTCTGTATTAGTTTTATTGATAGAAATAAACGCTACGTTTTACCTGACCAGAAACAGGAGTTTTGTAGCCTCTGGCTATTTGAACTATATAATTTCAAAATCCTGGGTCCAAAAGGGTCTATGAAAAATAATTATCATTGGTGGCGCAGTGCGCCCCCCCAGTATTAAAATCATTGGTGGCAGTGGCCACAGGGTCCCCTCTTCATTGTTCATTGGTGCTGCAGTGGGGCTCCGATCGGTTACCATGGCAGCCAGGACACTACTGAAGCCCATGGTATTATCCCTGCCGCTGTGTGTACTATGCACAGGGCAGCAGCGAGAGTGTGAAGTCCTAATAGATCTCTATTAGGGTGAATAGGACAAGGGATAAAAGATCCCAGGTTTTAGCCCCTAAGGGGGAAAATAGTTATTAAATAAAAAGTAAAAAAAATAAAAACACCAAAATATTAAGTATAAATCACCCCCTTTCCCAATTTTACATATATAATATATAAATAAATAAACATATTAGATATCGCCATGACTAAAAAGTCCAAACTATTAAAATATTTAAAAAATCTCCTATGTGGTTAACGCCGAAACAGAAAAATAAATAAATTAAAAAAACGCGCGATTCGTAATTTCTTTTAGTCACCTTGTCTCCGCAAAAAATAGGATAGAACTGTTCGATTATGGGCCGGATGTTTCATAAAATGCAGAATGCACGCGGCTTTTTTGGGGTTTTATTTTTTTCGCGTGGTATTGAGTGGTATCGAGTATCGCAATACTTTTTTATGGTATTGAAACCAAATCAAAATTTTGATATTGCAACAACACTAATTGAAAGTAATTATATCACCTGCTCAATACTAAGGAAATCCTGAAAACCTGACCGTTAGTTGGGCCCTGAGGACTGGAGTTGAGGACCACTGCTATAAAGGGAGGTAAAGTGGGATGCAGGCAGGCCTGTATTGGTGGTAGCAATTGAAATTCGCCAATCAGGAAAACTGATAGAACAAATCGACCAAGAGCATGGTTTGGAAAGTGGAGGTTCCTTAAAAAATTTGGCCCATAAACATTTAAAGGAGTTGTCTCATCTCACTGTTACTAAGGAGAGATAAAACTAAGTCCACAGTGGAGCAGCTCGATGCTCGCTGTTTCAGTAGCTCACGCTGCAGAGCATGAGAGCTATGGCGTAGCACAGTAAGCTGTGCTGTTTCCATAACTCCGAAACATCATAGCTTGCTGTGCTACGCCTTTTCCGTAGCGCTCATGCTCTGCAGCGTGAGCTACTGAAACAGCGAGCATCGGGCTGCTCCACTGTTAGTGTCATTTTTACTGAATATCATTCCAGTGCCGGATATTTTTCCTTTCTTCATATTACCTGGATAAGCTGTTCCTTCCATGCACAGAGTTTCCACACAAGGTGAGCTGGAGATGTAACATTTTAGTAACGGCAAAATAAGACAACCCCTTTAACATCTATCCACAGAATGTATAATCTCTAGGATCCAACTGCTGGGACCTCTACCAATCACAAGTGATGGTAAGTATGCATGACCACTGCTCCATTCACTTTTACAGGACTAACTGTACTCAGCAGTCCCAAAGAAGTACCGTAAATGGAGCATTGATCACACTTGCTCACAAAAGTGACTTATGTTCTCATGGTCAGTGGGAGTCCCAGCGGTCAGACCCCCAACAATCACACATTTATTACCTATAGTGTGGATAAATGACAAATATCTTAGCTAATTGACTATGATAGACTGCATCACAGAAAAGAGAGAATTTGCTAATATATTCAAAAAACAGGGAGAGAGTCCAACTGTTATTAGATAGATAATACACTTTAGAGACAAAAGTATTAAGACACATCTCTTGATCATTGAATCTGAGTGTTTCATTCAGTCCCATTGCCACAGGTGTATAAAATCCAGCACCAGGCCATGCAGTCTGCCTTTACACACAATTGTGAAAGAATGGCTTGTTCTAAAGAGCTCACTGAATTTCAGCATGGTACTGTAATAACATGCGACCACTGTAACTAGTTAATTCATGAAATGTCTTCCCTCCTAGATATTCCCCAACTGTGAGTTATATCATTGTAAAGTGGACGCGTTTAGGGACCACAGCAACTCAGCCATAAAGTAGCAGACTGTGTAAAGTTACAGTGCCGTTTAGCCGAGTGTTGGGGTGCACAGTGCATAAAAGTCGTCCACCCTTTGTTCACTCAATAACTGCAGAGTTCCTAATCTCCTCTGACAATACCATCTGCACACAAATGGTGGACTTCTAGCTACATGGCATGGGCTTCCATGGCTGAGCAGCTGCATGGAAGCCTTACATTACCAAGCACAATGCCAAGCATTAGATGGTTCTAAAGATAGCCGCCACTGGCTATGGAGCAATTACTCTTCTGAAAGAGTTTGGATTTGGCAAATGCCAGGAGAGCATTACCTGTCTAACTGCACTGTGCCAAATGTAAAGTTTGGAGGAGAGATAATGCTATGGGGTTGTTTTTCAGAGGTTGGCCTGCCCCTTAATTCCAGTAAGGCCTCATGCAAACGACTTTTTTTTTTTTGCGGTCCGCAAAAACGGGGTCCGTAGGTCCGTGATCAGTGTCCGTTTTTTCTTCCGTGGGTCTTCCTTGATTTTTGGAGGATCCATGGACATGAAGAAAAAAGTCGTTTTGGTGTCCGCCTGGCCGTGCGGGGCCAAACGGATCCGTCCTGAATTACAATGCAAGTCAATGGGGACGGATCCGATTGACGTTGACACAATATGGTGCAATTGCAAACGGATCCGTCCCCCATTGACTTTCAATGTAAAGTCAGGAGTCCCTATTATACCATCGGATCGGAGTTTTCTCCAATCCCATGGTATATTTTAACTTGAAGCGTCCCCATCACCATGGGAACGCCTCTATGTTAGAATATACCATCGGATTTGAGTTAGATCGTGAAACTCAGATCCGACAGTATATTCTAACACAGAGGCGTTCCCATAGTGATGGGGACGCTTCAAGTTAGAATATCCTACGAACTGTGTACATGACTGCCCCCTGCTGCCTGGCAGCACCCGATCTCTGACAGGGGGCTGTGATACGCACAATTAACCCCTCAGGTGCCGGACCTGAGGGGTTAATTGTGCGTATCATAGCCCCCTGTAAGAGATCAGGTGCTGCCAGGCAGGAGGGGGCACACCCTCCTCCCTCCCCTGTATTACTGTACATTCATTGGTGGCCAGTGGGCCCCCCTCCCTCCCCCTCCTAAATAAAATCTTCCCCCCACCCCCATCATTGGTGGCAGCAGAGAGTTCCGATCAGAGTCCCAGTTTAATCGCTGGGACTCCGATCGGTAACCATGGCAACCAGTACGCTACTGCAGTCTTGGTTGCCATGGTTACTTAGCAATTTTTAGAAGCATTATACTTACCTGCGAGCTGTGATGTCTGTGACCGGCCGGGCGCTCCTCCTACTGGTAAGTGAAAGGTCTGTGCGGCGCATTGCTTATAGCACAGACCTGTCACTTACCAGTAGGAGGAGCGCCCGGCCGGTCACAGACATCGCAGCTCGCAGGTAAGTATAATGCTTCTAAAAATTGCTAAGTAACCATGGCAACCAGGACTGCAGTAGCGTCCTGGTTGCCATGGTTACCGACCGGAGCCCCAGCGATTAAACTGGGACTCCGATCGGAACTCTCCGCTGCCACCAATGATGGAGGGGGGGATTTTAATTAGGAGGGGGAGGGAGGGGGGTCCGCACTGGCCACCAATGAATGTACAGTAATACAGGGGAGGGAGGGGGGCCCACTGGCCACCAATGAATGTACAGTAATACAGGGGAGGGAGGGGGGCCCACTGGCCACCAATGAATGTACAGTAATACAGGGGAGGGAGGGGGGGCCCACTGGCCACCAATGAATGTACAGTAATACAGGGGAGGGAGGGGGGGCCCCACTGGCCACCAATGAATGTACAGTAATACAGGGGAGGGGGGGGCCCACTGGCCACCAATGAATGTACAGTAATACAGGGGAGGGAGGGGGGGCCCACTGGCCACCAATGAATGTACAGTAATACAGGGGAGAGGGGGGGCCCACTGGCCACCAATGAATTTAAAACTGGGGAGGGAGGGGGGTGTGCCCCCTCCTGCCTGGCAGCACCTGATCTCTTACAGGGGGCTATGATACGCACAATTAACCCCTCAGGTGCGGCACCTGAGGGGTTAATTCTGCGGATCACAGCCCCCTGTAAGAGATCAGGTGCTGCCAGGCAGCAGGCGACAGTCATGTACACAGTTCGTAGTATATTCTAACTTGAAGTGTCCCCATCACTATGGGAACGCCTCTGTGTTAGAATATACTGTCGGATATGCGTTTTCACGAAGTGAAAACTCATATCTGAAAAAGCTTTTATGCAGACTATCTGCGATCCGTCTGTGTGAAAGTAGCCTACGGCCACGGATCACAGACGCGGATGCCAATCTTGTGTGCATCCGTGTTTTTTCACGGACTCATTGACTTGAATGGGTCCGTGAACCGTTGTCCGTCAAAAAAGTAGGACAGGTCATATTTTTTTTAACGGACAGGAAACACGGATCACGGCCGCGGATGAACAACTGTGCATTTTCTGAGTTTTCAACTGACCCATTGAAAGTCAATGGGTCTGCAGAAAATCACGGAAAACTGAACAACGGCCACGGATGCACACAACGGTCGTGTGCATGAGGCCTAAAGGTAATGTTTCAGCATACCAAGACATTTTGTACAGCTGTATGCTTCCAACGTTGTGGAAACAGTTTGGGGAAGGCCCTTCTTTGTTCCAGCACGACTATGATCCAGCGCACAAAGTAACTTTCAGTCAGTAACGTAAGGCATGGTTGAATGGGTTTGGTGTGGAGGAACTTGACTGGCCCACACAGAGACCTGACCTCAACACCTTTGGGATAAACTAGAATGAAGATTGCAAGCCAGGCCCTCTTGCCCAACATCAGTGTCTGACCTTACAATTATTCTTCTGGATGAAGGGGCAAAATTCCCACAGACACACTCAAAAATTCTTGTAGAATGCATTCACAGAAGAACAGAAGCTGTTTTATCTGGAGGGGATTAACGTATGGATTTAGAATGTGATGTCATCAAAGCTCCTGTAAGGGTAATGTTTAGATGTCCCAATACTTTTGTCTCCATAGTGCATGGAAGCGAGCAGTACCAATCCCCAAAAATCCATAGAGCAATCTATGGACTTGTAAAGCTTAACATCACATGCTCAGTTCCATTCTTCAACTGCCACCACCCATATCTATGGTTAGAAGCAATGCTGGTCACTTTGTAGTGGATTTCATTACCAACCTTCACCAGCAAAGATCTCCTCATAAATACTAGTACCAAAATGACCACAATAAATAAGTTGATTGACAGATTTCCCCCCATCACTGTGCATAGTTATACATCTGTTGCAATGCATTGCAAAAATAGCACGTACTTTGAATCTTCTGGCAGAGAGCATGTCCATCACTACTTTATGTTGCCCTCTCACAGACGACAGTGTAATGTAACTGATATGTTCCTTTTAACTCATCCCCCTCTCTGATGTCTCGGCAGCAGGGTTGATCCCACTAGGTATTGTAAAGAGGAGCTAGGCCTACCCTCAATATTAGATGTATAATATAGTAGGAACCCAGCTGTCATTGCCAGGATCATTCATAACATAAATTATATGCACTTAACTGCGCAAATTCCTTTTATTAATCTGCGTTTGAAGTAATATAGCTTAATTATTAAATGGTGTTTCTGAGCCTGGCAAAAATGGCCAGGTGGCTGGACCTGTTGTCACGTGCAGTTCCAGCACTTGTCACCACTGAGGCCATTGATTGGCTGGCAGCAGTAACATGGGTGTAAAACTTTCCGTCTGGCAGGGATGGTTGCCGCAGAAGTGGAACTGGGGTTGAGGTGCTCCAAAAAGGTGTTTGCTTTAAAAAATAAATAAATAAATATATATATATATATATATAATATATATATATATATATATATATATATATATATATATATATATATACACACACACACACACACACACACAGTACAGACCAAAAGTTTGGACACACCTTCTCATTCAAAGAGTTTTCTTTATTTTCATGACTATGAAGGCATCAAAACTATGAATTAACACGTGGAATTATATACATAACAAACAAGTGTGAAACAACTGAAAATATGTCATATTCTAGGTTCTTCAAAGTAGCCACCTTTTGCTTTGATTACTGCTTTGCACACTCTTGGCATACTCTTGATGAGCTTCAAGAGGTAGTCCCCTGAAATGGTCTTCCAACAGTCTTGAAGGAGTTCCCAGAGATGCTTAGCACTTGTTGGCCCTTTTGCCTTCACTCTGCGGTCCAGCTCACAAACCATCTTGATTGGGTTCAGATCCGGTGACTGTGGAAGCCAGGTCATCTTGCACAGCACCCCATCACTTTCCTTCATGGTCAAATAGCCCTTACTTTCAAAGTTTTCCCAATTTTTCAGCTGACTGACTGACCTTCATTTCTAAAAGTAATGATGGCCACTCGTTTTTCTTTACTTAGCTGCTTTTTTCTTGCCATAATACAAATTCTAACAGTCTATTCAGTAGGACTATCAGCTGTGTATCCACCTGACTTCTCCTCAATGCCACTGATGGTCCCAACCCCATTTATAAGGCAAGAAATCCCACTTATTAAACCTGACAGGGCACACCTGTGAAGTGAAAACCATTTCAGGGGACTACCTCTTGAAGCTCATCAAGAGTATGCCAAGAGTGTGCAAAGCAGTAATCAAAGCAAAAGGTGGCTACTTTGAAGAACCTAGAATATGACATATTTTCAGTTGTTTCACACTTGTTTGTTATGTTTATAATTCCACATAGTTTTGATGCCTTCAGTGTGAATCATCAATTTTCATAGTCATGAAAATAAAGAAAACTCTTTGAATGAGAAGGTGTCCAAACTTTTGGTCTGTACTGTATATCTTTTATTTTATTTTTTGACAGCATGTCTGGCATTTTTTTTTGCCAGTCTCAGATAACCCTTTTAATATCATGATTATAATTAGAAGAAAAAAAATGAAGGATTATGATAATAAACGCTCACAACAGGTGCGGTAAACACAGGTAAGTAGATTCATGAGATGCAAATGCTTGGAAAACTCGGACGCATTTATTTGTGCTCCAACACATTCTTCCCTTACTTAATCCAGTCTCAGCTGATACCCAATTAAAAGGGCATTGTGCATCTAATTAGCAGAGTATTGTACATCACTGGCAAGCACAACAGAATTTAAGAGTGGCTGAGCACGAGGAACATGGACCGAGGACTCAAATCCCATTTTGGTGGTTCGCAATCATGAGTTCAATACTCTGTTAATTGGGTGAACCATAACCTTCTAATTGGGTCTCAGCTGAGACACCGAGGCAAGGGGGAGGAAATGCAGGGATTTAGGTGAGAAGGCTAAAACAAAGAGCTGCAAGTGAACAAGTTGTAGCTAACTAGATCGCAGTCTGAAGCACTCTTCACACATCCAAGCAGCGCTTATGTCATTTAACCGTGGATATCAGAAGTGTCATATAATAGGCAAGCCAAACATCAAAAGCAAATATAGTGGAAAAACATCTAAAACTCACATTTACATAAAAACTTTCTATAGGTTTGTGTGAAACAAGCTTCAAGGATTGAAAAAGACATGCAATCAATATATAAGATCCCTTGCCGTAATCCATTACCCATTAGGTGTATGGTTTCATTATTATAGGATGGCATCATTTTCCTTTCATTGTTACAAACCTTTTTTGCATCTTGTCTTAATAAAATAGCTCACGAATTGCATGAGATTAAATTAATATAGATTAAAAAGAATCTCATGGACTGAATTGAAGTTGATCCCAAAATGTAGCGGTCAAGTCGTTGTGAACTCAGTGGGATCTATTGATGGATCAGCTCCCAAAGCGAACATACAGGGAAAAATCTAGTTTGACCTGTCTACACTAAGTCTATGGATATTGCTAAAAAAAAAAATTGTCAGTTCCCTTAAATGAAAAACAAGTTCAGAGGCCTGACATACTCACTTCTCCTCATCCCCAGACTTCTAATATTCTACACCTTTAACGCACAAGTGAGCAAGAGATTTTGAAAATGTGCAGGTATATTATCTGCGCGCCTACTTACTTACTTCTGCTATATTACTAAATTACTTTGGACGTATTCTGCTAGCTTAAATTTACGGATGATGAAAGTCACAGTCTTAATATATTAAATTTTGATTCCTTGTAGGGCTTATTTTTCATTTTATCTTTTTCATCAAATTAACCTGAACCATAGCTCAACTTCTAATAACCCTTCGATAGAACGTAAAAAATTTAGGAAAGCCCATCAAAATTACATATATCCAAGGGCTCAGAATAACAATGTCATGCAGGAATGATTACAGTTACAATTCCTGGATTCAGGTATGAATCAACAGTTCACGTAGTTACTGACTAATTGTAAAAAGGAAAAAAAGAAGTACATATGGATGGTCATATATAGTGAAACCACTTTGCAACAACCGACCAAACTTGCACTAAAAATGGGTCTTCTGGAGGGATGGTCCACAACGAAAATGACCAGTGTGTACAGCCTAAGAGGAGAGCTGAAATCTAGTCTAGGTAAAGGGACGGCCTTCTCAAGAGGTTTCACTAAAAATTCTTTGCTAGTGATATATCTTTGTGAATAAAATAATAACAATTACAACTATTACAATGTACGGTATTTCAACATATTGCGTCCTATGATATTTTAAGTGCTTGATCACATCTTACGTAATAAGTTATTACATAACTGCCAGACACTTACCAACATCAAAATTATATTTTATGCTATGCTTCCGAGATTAAAAAAAAAAAAAAAAAAAAGGTAAGAGAAAGTAAGAGAATTTTTATTAGAAAAAAAATAATGTTTCTATAGTAGACATATTTTTAAAGAAAGTAGGTGTTTATTTTTGATTTTCTATGTCACTATCTATATTTAAAAAATCCTACATCCCGCAGCTTTTACAGTGGCTTCCAAGCCTTATAATAAGCACCACTTACTTCTTGTGCTTGACTGCAGTTATCTGATTATCATTAGGCAGGATTACAATCCATTACGTATAGATGATACAGATATAGAGGATCCACTATTCACAATAGGCAATATCACAGCTTATCTACTCCCTCCTGACCTCTACACAGGTCACAGAGCATGCTTAGAAACTTCTCCCATAGAAGTCAATGAGTCAGCTCCTGTCTATTGTGTCCATATGATCCAT
Source organism: Bufo bufo (assembly GCF_905171765.1). Taxonomy (NCBI): domain Eukaryota; kingdom Metazoa; phylum Chordata; class Amphibia; order Anura; family Bufonidae; genus Bufo; species Bufo bufo. Next base: position 420,029,610 of record NC_053390.1, read on the forward strand.
GGTGGCGGCTGTTAAGCATCTCTCTAAATGCTATTAATAACAGCTCAGGCAAGATGGCAGCCCCCATCATCATGTTCTGGAAACAGAATAAAAATATACAATCAGAAAATAAAAACTGATTAGAAAAAAAAAGGATAGGTTTTGCTTTTTGGTTTTAACTGGCAGATAAATATTGCGGTGGCACATTCCCTTTACAAAAATACGTCATCATTATTTTAGGTTTTATCTCATTAGAGTTGTGCTAATAAAATACCACAGGCCAGCCGTGGTGTTCATAGACAACCAGAGCCTCGTACAGGCTCATAGAATTTAAAGACACACATATGGCAAAGTTAAAATTTGATACAAATTATAGAAAAAAAAAAGCATTAAAAATAGCAAAAAACCAAAGCCTTGTAAGTGGAAACTAAATAAAATACCACACAAGTGAGGCTACAAGGACAACAATGGAGAATCCCCTCCTTTCCTCTTGTACCACAATATGCAGTATTACCGGCATTTTAAGGGTGATTTTTCACACAAATTTAAGGGGATGAATAAAAAAATCACAAATACAATTTGGAATTTTTCATGCATCTCTTACACTCACTACTGAGTTTCAGAATAGGAAACCTCTCTCAATGCTCCGGGTGTGAACCTGGTCTAGATGAGCGGCACTAACCTAGCGGGGCTGCCGATACGTGCCTGGATGAAGACCCAAATGTGTGCTTGTATATTTAAAGTGTTTGAAGGCCACTGCCACACTGAATGCAGGAGCTACAAGTTACACAGCAGCTCAGCTGCAAATGGGAAAGTTAAATAGGGCTCCCCATGACTAAATGGATTTAGCTTTCAGCCGGACTCAATTACATCCATCCCTTTGCCTCTTTTGAAAGGTTAAATAAGCATCCAAATCTCATTTTGGGCAAACACACTCTTAATCGAGGTATAATCCTTCGCACAGAAGTTTACTTTCTTGCATAATCTTCAATTTAAGATATAATGCGAGGCAAGAAACAGGAAAATTATGTTTTAAAAACGGTTTTCATGGTGACATGTATTGTTGCGCTGGGGCAGCTCAAGTTGCCAGTTTTATAAGTAGATGTCTTTCTCTCTGCCTGGAACTAGCCTAGTCTTCTCCAGAACTGAGGGGGAAAGGAAGAAGGTTACAAAATACACGTGCCGTTTATCATGTAGGTCAGAGCACACTTTATAGGAAGTGGCAGAGGATAAAACTTTAACCAATTTGTTGAAATTGTGAAAATCTAAAATAAAGTTACGTTTTTTGGTGGCAAATTTCTAGTTACACAATTTCAGGCAGTCAGCATTCTTTTTCCCAAATGTCAATTTTTGCATTTTACTTACTGAATGAATAAATATATGCTAAGCAGAAAATTATTTGTTTTCATTTTCACCCCTTACTAATATTAGTGACCCCTTTTATCTACACACAGCAAAACCTTTTATATTACTTACTTATGTTAGGCAGATATGTTCAGAATAAAACACTCAGGCCTCTTGCACACGACCGTATGGCTTTTTCAGTATTTTGCGGTCTGCATAAAACGGTTCCGCAAAAAATACAGATGACGTCCGTGTGCATTCTGCTTTTTGCGGAACAGAACGGCAGGCCCCTGATAGAAGAGTACTATACTTGTCCGTTATGCGGACAATAATAGGACATGTTCTATCTTTGAACGGAACGGAAAATTAGAAATACGGAAACGAAATGCATATGGAGTACATTCCGTTGTTTTTTTTTTGCGGACCCATTGAAATGAATGGTTCCGTGTACAGACCATATACAGAACGCAAAAAACGGTATGTAAACAGAAAAAAAAAAGTTTGTGTGCAAGAGGCCTCACTTTTATACAAACTCAATGGCTTCTTAAGGGAGAAACAATACAATATATTATTGCATCATTAAAGTACTTAAGAAAGCGCATAAGGGGCAAAACATAATGAGATAAACAGAGCACCCCACCACTCTACTATGTGCGAAATAACGCTATATAACGGTATATTTTTACACTTTTTGTTCTAGAACTCTCTCATTTGGCTAAGGAATCATATAAAAGTACGGTTTGCTGGATGTGCACAATCTACATACATGCCTATAAACGCTCCTGACATATGATGGATTTAAAAACCTCTACGTGCCTGATGGATATCAAAAGTGAGTTCTTTTAGGCATCTACCAGGAAGGCATCCATTAGGCATCTACCAGGAAGGCATCCTTTAGGCATCTACCAGGAAGGCATCCTTTAGGCATCTACCAGGAAGGCATCCTTTAGGCATCTACCAGGAAGGCATCCTTTAGGCATCTACCAGGAAGGCATCCTTTAGGCATCTACCAGGAAGGCATCCTTTAGGCATCTACCAGGAAGGCATCCTTTAGGCATCTACCAGGAAGGCATCCTTAAGGCATCTACCAGGAAGGCATCCTTAAGGCATCTACCAGGAAGGGCTTTCCCATACAGTGGCAAACGATTGTAGATTTTTCTGATATATATGAGATGAACATAGGGGGAGATTTATCATCTCCCTTGCGCAAGAAAATCAGCTTAAAAAAGTCACAAGTTGTGCAAAGGGCAGGAAATACCCAAGACAAATTTATCTTCATTTCCACCAGTTTTCTAGCACAAATGAAGTCAGAAATCTGTTTGGGCGCACGGACGGCCTTTGACTTGTCATAAATTCGGCACATCCTTTGGGAGCACAGGGGATATCAAGACAAGCGCAGAAAGTGCCAGTCTTGATAAATCTCTCCGATAAAGTCCTTACTATATGTGAACAAGGCCTATTTACTATTAGCCAAAAAACAGTACAGAATTATCATAGTTTACAAGAAAACGTGTCAATTATTTGTTCCAGTTCAGCCAACAGGCTGTATATTAAAGACTATATATTTGTTCATATACCACTGCTATATATATATATATATATATATATATATATATATATACACACATACACACACACACACACACACATATATATATATATATATATATATATATATATATATACACACAATACAGACCAAAAGTTTGGACACACCTTCTCATTCAAAGAGTTTTCTTTATTTTCATGACTATGAAGGCATAAAAACTATGAATTAACACATGTGGAATTATATACATAACAAACAAGTGTGAAACAACTGAAAATATGTCATATTCTAGGTCCTTCAAAGTAGCCACCTTTTGCTTGGATTACTGCTTTGCACACTCTTGGCATTCTCTTGATGAGCTTCAAGAGGTAGTCCCCTGAAATGGTCTTCCAACAGTCTTGAAGGAGTTCCCAGAGATGCTTAGCACTTGTTGGCCCTTTAGCCTTCACTCTGCGGTCCAGCTCACCCCAAACCATCTCGATTGGGTTCAGGTCCGGTGACTGTGGAGGCCAGGTCATCTGGCGCAGCACCCCATCACTCTCCTTCATGGTCAAATAGCCCTTACTTTCAAAGTTTTCCCAATTTTTCGGCTGACTGACTGACCTTCATTTCTTAAAGTAATGATGGCCACTCGTTTTTCTTTACTTAGCTGCTTTTTTCTTGCCATAATACAAATTCTAACAGTCTATTCAGTAGGACTATCAACTGTGTATCCACCTGACTTCTCCTCAACGCAACTGATGGTCCCAACCCCATTTATAAGGCAAGAAATCCCACTTATTAAACCTGACAGGGCACACCTGTGAAGTGAAAACCATTTCAGGGGACTACCTCTTGAAGCTCATCAGGAGAATGCAAAGAGTGTGCAAAGCAGTAATCCAAGCAAAAGGTGGCTACTTTGAAGAACCAAGAATATGACATATTTTCAGTTGTTTCACACTTGTTTGTTATGTATATAATTCCACATGTGTTAATTCATAGTTTTGATGCCTTCAGTGTGAATCTACAATTTTCATAGTCCTGAAAATAAAGAAAACTCTTTGAATGAGAAGGTGTGTCCAAACTTTTGGTCTGTACTGTATATTTATCCTTGGCTGTTCTGTTCCAGTTTCTGCTTTGCATCACTCAATAAGTAGGCAGATCTGTCTCTCTGGACTCTTGAGATGAGGTGGTAATGCCAGCCATATTTATGGTCACTCTCAGAAAGATACACAGCTATGGAGTTTTTCTTCATTTGTCACGAAGGGATAACTCAAGGACACAGTTACACGTGATGGGCTAAGGCTACTTTCACACTAGCAGTTTTACTGGATCCGGCAAAGTTCAGCAAAAACGCTTCCGTTACTGATAATACAACCGTCTGCATCCGTTATTAACGGATCCGTTTGTATTATCTTTAACATACCCAAGACGGATCCGTCATGAACTCCATTGAAAGTCAATGGGGGACGGATCTGTTTTCTGTTGTGTGAGAGAAAACTGATCCGTTACTGATAATACAAATATCTGCATCCGTTATGAATGGATCTGTTTGTATTATGTCCTCTATAGCAATGACGGATCAGTCATGAACTCCATTGAAAGTCAATGGGGGATATCCGTTTTCTATTGTGTCAGAGAAAACGGATCCGTCCCCATTGACTTGCTTGCTCTGCATCCCAGGACGGAAAGCAAAGCGCGGCATGCTGCGGTTTGCTATCCGGTATGAGAACATAACAGAATACATTTTGGAGCATTCCGTTCTTTTCAGTTACGTTTTGTTCCTATTGACAATGAATGGGGATAAAACAGAACCTATGACGGATCTCAATACCGGAAAATATTAACGCTAGTGTGAAAGTAGCCTAACTATACTTTACAAAAAGTTTTGATATTTCTTAGTGACGGATCAAGGGTTTTATGGATGGCGTTCTGAACACGGAGATCCCTGCCAATTGCTAAAACGAGGAGTTAATTGCCGTCTATCTTCGCTGCTGAAGACGGACTCTTAGACTTTCCACTGAGGCCATTTCCAATAGCTAGGAGAAATAGCGTTCAGGTGGGTGCCCCCACCTCGTTTTAGCAATCGGCAGGGGTGTCAGTGCTCAGGCTCCACACTATGATTTACGAAAAAGATTTTAGAAAAGTGTAGTTACTCTTTAAATATAAACAGACGAAGATAATTCCTTCAAATACAAGGAAAAAATGTCTATTTACCTATTTCGTTTGGATTTTTCTCAAGTACACATCCTCCAAAACATGGCATAGATCCATATGTTGATCTGGCAATGTAGATGAGATACTGTAACACCTTTGCATCTTTGTTGCTACTTTCCTCCTTTGTAATTCTATTAAATACTCAAAGCCAAAGCAAACGGCACTCTCTGCCAGCTGCTCGGGATAAGTTACGATCCTAGAGATTAACCAGAATTATTCTCTAAACCCTAATACATGTAATCTTCAAATTATATTCACATGGATAAGAAAAACATCAGGGTAATGAACTTAACATTTTCATAATACTCGGCACATCAAATCTAAAAACTGTAGTTTCTTCACTTAAAAAGTTTATGAAAGTCAATTTCTTGGTGGTAATCCTTTTGGACTCATAGCAGTGCCACAGGGAATTTTGTTGCAATAACTATAATTGAAATTGCTAAATATTCAACCAGTAAGCCAATCAAAAGTAGACTGCTTGGTGTATGAAGACCTTTATCTGAAATATACAAAACGTAACCTTGATACCGGAAAAGTTACAACTAGACACTACATACTATTTTCATGGGCCACTGCGACATCTGAGAGGTTATAGAGAGGGCAGGGGTTCCCTCAGACCCCCAATGAGTACCCCTGTGATAAAATTTCGAAGTGCTGATAAGTTGCTATGGCAGCCTGAGGGCTGTGAAGGTTTCCAGGCCTGTCATTGTAATATGCCTATTAAGCCCTGCCTGCAGCAGGTCTCAATCGGAAGCCAGGAGAATAGACTGCAAAAGTATACTACTGTAGTCTATGATATAAATGATCGAACAGTTGCATGTTCAAGTCTCCTAGGGGGACTAAAAAATACATGAAAAAAAAGTTTTAACATGAAAAAAACAAAACAAGTATTCAAATTCTCTCTTTTGCTATATTACATATAAAAATAAAAACCATAATTATTGTAGGTGGAACAGAAAAATCAAAATGCCAGAATCACCATGTTTTTTTACCAGCCCCCCTCACACCCAAGAAAAGCCAATTGAAAAATGATAAAAAGGTCATATGTATCCTACAACGGTACCAATAAAAGCTGAAGCATGTCAAGCAAAAACAGGCTCTGTAGAAGGAAATATAAAAAAGTTAATGGTGCCAGAATAAGGCAACACAAAGCAATTTTTTGTAAAATATTTTAAAAAATTAAATCAAAGCATAAGAAACCCATATAAATTTGGTACCACGGTAATCAGCACCATAAATGTAGCATGTCAATTTTAACTCAAAGTGAATGCTGTAAAAAGCAAAACTCAAAAAAACACAGCTGAATTGTTTTTTCAAAAAAAATTCATTTCACCCCACAATTTTTTTTCTCATTTTCCAAAACACGATATGCAATTAAAAAGTACAACTGTTCCCTAAAAAACAAGCTCTCATATATCTATGTGAACGAAAAAGTAAAAAAAAGTTATGTTTCTTGGAAGACATGGAAGAAAAAAAACTAAAATGTGAAAATTGTATAAGAAGCTAGGAGGTTAAATATGCATTTGCATATTGAACAATCAAAACCAGGGATGCACAATCTTTTCTGGTCTGAGGGTCTCAAGGTCATACAGAACCAATCCCAAGGCCGCACTAAAAACAAAATAAAGTATTACCATTTGAACATCCAAGGGCAGACTGGGAACTTTCAGTGGCCCTGGAAAAAAATCTAAAAGTTGCCCCATGCTGTACGCAGATCCAAATAGAAAGAAGACGGAGCAACGCAAGTAGGCAGGGCTAAAACAAGTAGTCAAGAACGTGGTGCAGCACAAAATACTGTGGTGCAGCACAAAATACTGCCGCCCTCACCACAGCATTCAAGTGTATCACTGTCCTGAGGACGTTGATACAACCGAGTTCTGGAGGAAGTATCTGATGTTCATAGCATTAATTAATGCTGAGACCATCAGATGGTTATGTACCTGTCCGGCGACCGTGAGGGGGGCTCAGGCAGCCCCGTAGACATTGGCTCACCAGGAAATTTCCCTGTAGGCTATGGCCAATCCGCCCCTCGAAACATTTATAACATAGGTAAATGTCTGATAGAATTAGGTTCCATTTTCAGGACTCCAACCTACTGGGAGACTGGTGGACACCTATCTCGTTCACACTCCAGAATGGAAAGGTCCACAATCTCCATTGTAGTCTATGTGAGCTGCTGAAGCAGCTGAATGTTTCACTCCTCCCTTAAAATTACAATGAAGCTAGGCAGAGGCATATATGGCCACACATGGCTCAGAAGACCACCATTATTCCAATATACAGAGGTCACACACACCACTCCTCTCTGAACATACAAATTAGCAGCCAGCAGACAAGCATGTCTGCTACTAGTGGACTGGGCCACTCAAAATGGGATAGTGGGCCACAGGCTGCGCAGGTATGTTCATCACATGGTCCATGACATAATCCATCACCATGGTGATGGATCATGTGATGGACCATGTGATGAGCGTAGTGACGTCAAAGGTCCTATTGCTCACAGATGAAGACAGAAGATCTAAACATTGTGCAAAATGCATGCTATAGCTATGTTCTTTCAGGAGTGTGGAATAACGGAGTAAAGAAACAAATCCCCGTTGAATTCCTCATCACAGACACATGCACACTACAGACAATTTCACAGGAATCCAATTAACCTCTTAGTACGCTTTTGGAGTGTGGAAGGATACCAGAGTACCCGGAAGAAATCCATACGAACATGCAGATACTGGTGCTGAGAGTCAAGGATAAGGGTTTCATTTGGGAAGCTTGATCCTTCTCCCAATAGAAACAATCGTAACTGAAAGTGGACACAATTTTTAAAAAGCATTTACGGCTGGGTTCAGCAAAAACGCTTCCGTTACTGATAATACAACCATCTGCATCCGTTCAGAACGGATCCGGTTGTATTATCTTTAACATACCCAAGACGGATCCGTCATGAACTCCATTGAAAGTCAACGGAGGACAGATCCATTTTCTATTGTGCCAGAGAAAACGGATCCGTCCCCATTGACTTGCATCGTCTTGCTCCGCATTCCCAGAACGGAAAGCAAACCACAGCATGCTGCGGTTTGCTATCCGGTATGAGAACAGAACAGAATACATTTTGGAGCTTTCCGTTCTGTTCAGTTACGTTTTGTCCCTATTGACAATGAATGGGGACAAAACAGAAGGGTTTTTTTTCCGGTATTGAGCCCAGAAAATATTAACGCTAGTGTGAAAGTAGCCTTAGTTGTTATTTTTTTTTAACTAATTGTTTATTTTTTTACATCTTCCCAGGTATAAAAATTAAAAACAAAAAATACTAAAATTACATAAATATGTCACTGAAAAAAAACAACATAAAAACGAGTTACATAACAGGGCTCCAGATGGCGACCAAAACGGTCGCCAATGCGCCTTAAAATTTGCAGATGGCGACAAGACTTTTTAGTCTTGTCGCCATTTGCGACTGTACCGCCGCGATCCTGCGCAGCCTAAGTTCCCTTCAGTAGCACACTGCACAGTGGAGAAGGAAGGAGTCCCTCCCTCTCCACTGTGACGCGGCCGCCACTACCACCAATGGGGAGATAGCAGGGAGGAGGAGGGGAGGAGCTATCGCCACTGCGCCACCAATGAATGTAAAACACAAGTGTCGGCAGCGGTATCGCAGATCGGGCACCCGGCCTCAATAACAGGGCATGCGATCCGCGGCCATTAACCCCTCAGGTGCCCCAGATCGCATGCCCTGTTATTGAGGCCGGGTGCCCGGTCTGTGATACCGCTGCAGACAATTGTAAGACCTTTTGTGGGAACAAAGAATATGAACTTAGTAGCTACATAGAGCGGCGCCCAGGGATCTAAGTGCACTTACTATTATTCCTGGGCGCCGCTCCGTTCATCCGCTGTGGCCCCCGGTATTTTCAGCATTCAGAGGAAGGAGGAGGAGACGCCAGTGTCTGTCCTTCTCCCTGACAGCAGCACTGTCCAATCACAGCTCAGAACTCAGAGCCAGGGAGAAAAAAAAACTCCCTGGCTCTGAGCTCTGCGCTCTGATTGGACAGCGCTGCTGTCAGGGAGAAGGAGACACACTGGCGTCTCCTCCTCCTTCCTCTGAATGCTGAAAATACCGGGGGCCACAGTGGACGAACGGAGCGGCGTCCAGGAATAATAGTAAGTGCACTTAGATCCCTGGGCGCCGCTCTATGCAGCCTGCTGATAAGTTCAGATTCTTTGGACCCATGAAAGGTCCTCTTTAGACATTCATTGGTGGTGCAATGCGCCTCCCAAAGCCTTTCCCCCCCCCCCCCATTATCACTGGCCACAAGTCGTCGTTGTCGTCGTCCCCCCCCCCATTATCACTTGCCACAAGTCGTCCCCGTCTCCCCCCCATTGTTATATGGTGGCCACAGTGTCCCCATCCCCTCCAGTGGTGGCAGTGGCAGATTACACTGCTGGGGCTCAGATTGTTACCATGGCAGCCAGGACACTACTGAAGCCCTGGCTGCCATGTTCAGCTCCCTGCTGCTGTGTGCACAGAGCCCAGGGCAGCAGGGAGATGTGCGAGATCCTATTCACCCTGATAGAGCTCTATTAGGGTGAATAGGACAAGGGATGAAACGATCCAGGTTCTAGTCCCTAAGGGAAGAAATGGTTATTAAATAAAAAAAGAACCAAAAAAAAAAAAAAACACCAATATACTAAAAGTTTAAATGGCCCCCTGCCCAGTTTTACATATAAAATTTACAAACAATAAAGAATAAACATATTACATATCGCCACGTCCCAAAAAGTGTGAGCTATTAAAAAATAAAAAAATATTTCCGCTCGGTGAAGGCCGTAACAGAAAAGAAAAAACTCTAAACCACGCAATTCACCATTTTTAGTCACCTTGTCCCCCAGAAGATGTCCCTGGATGTGAAAGGTATGTGGTGCTGTTTTCTCCTATATGTAGTGCACCTGCGTCTCATCTTCTCAAAGTCCTTTTTTTTAAAATTATATGCATTTTAAATTTGGCGACTAAAAAATTTAATTTGGCTCCTAAATTTTTTCGTTTAGGAGCCAATGGCTCCTGGTCATTCTTTTTTGTCTGGAGCACTGCATAACTGCATGAAAAAACTGAAAATGTTTCTGGTCATGGAAAGAGGTGAATGGTCCAGTCTTGTATTCATTAATCTGATTCCCAAATTTCTTACATTCATTCCCTGTGATTAACCTCATGTATACTCTTACATATGTTTTACACATGCAACAATGTCGAACTTTTTGGGTCTCAACTGAAAAATAAAAAATAAATATAAAAAAAAAGGACTAAAAGATCTGAATTAACTCCTTTCCGACATCTGCCCTACTTGTTGAGTCAACAATAGACAATTTTGATGACAGACTTTTAGGCCTCTTTCACACGAGCGTGTCCGGATAAGGTCCGGATGCGTTGCGGCAAACCCGCGCGAGTAGGTACACAATTGCAGTCAGTTTTGACTGCGATTGCGTTCCGTTGTTCAGTTTTTATCGCGCGGGTGCAATGCGTTTTGCACGCGCGTGATAAAAAACTGAATGTGGTACCCAGACCCGAAAAAACTGTGCTTAAAAAAAACAAAAAAAAAAAACACCTTTCATCACAAAAAGTGTAATACCAAGTGATCAAAAAACCGTAATTTCACCCTGCAAAAAATAAGCCCCTACCTAAGACAATTGTCCAAAAAATAAAAAAAACTATGGCTCTCAGACTATGGAGACACTAAAACATGATTTTTTTTTGTTTAAAAAAAATGCTTCTATTGTGTTAAATGTAAATAAAAAATAAAAAAAAGAAGTAGACATATTAGGTATCACCGCGTCCGTAACAACCTGCTCTATAAAAATACCACATGACCTAACCCCTCAGGTAAAAAAATTATAAAAAGTGTCAAAAAAGCAATTTTTTGTCACCTTACATCACAAAAAGTGTAATGCCAAGCGATCAAAAAGTCATACACACCCCAAAATCGTACCAAACGGTCATCTCATCCCGCAAAAAATGAGATGCTACCTAAGACAATCGCCCAAAAAATTAAAATAAACTATGGCTCTCAGAATATGGAAACACTAAAACATTTTGTTTCAAAAATGCTGTTATTGTGTAAAACTAAAAAAAAAAAAAAAAAAAAAGAGAAGAAGGATACATATTAGGTAACGCCGTGTCCGTAAGAACCTGCTGTAAAAAAATAATCGCGTGACCTAACCCCCTCAGGTGAACACCGTAAAAAAATAAAATTAAAAAAAGTGTGTCAAAAAAGCAATTTTTTTGTCACCTTACATCACAAAAAGTGTAATACCAAGCGATCAAAAAGTCATATGCACCCTAAAATAATACCAATCAAACAACCATCTCATACCGGGAAAAAAAGAGCCCCTACATAAGAAAATCACCACAAATAAAAATAAAAATAAAAAAATAAAGCTTTCAGAATATGGAGACACTAAAAAATAATTTAAAAAAATGCTTTATTATGTAAAACTGAAACAAACAAAAATAATCATATTTGGTATTGTCGTGTCCGTAACAACCTGCTCTATAAAAATACCACATGATCTAACCTTTCAGATGAACATTGTAAATAACCAAAAATAAAAACGGTGCCAAAACAGCTTTTTTGTCACCTTGCCTCACAAAAGAAGTGTAATATAGAGCACCCAAAAATCATATGTACCCCAAAATAGTACCAACAATACTGCCACCTTATCCCGTATTTTCCAAAATGGGGTCATTTTTTTGGGGAGTTTCTACTCTAGGGGTGCATCAGGGGGTCTTCAAATGGGACATGGTGTCAAAATCTGCCTTCCAAAAACCGTATGGCATTCCTTTCCTTCTGCGCCCTGCCGTGTGCCCGTACAGAAGTTTACGACCACATATGGGGCGTTTCTGTAAACTACAGCATCAGGGTAATAAATATTGAGTTTTGTTTGGCTGTTAACCATTGCTTGGTTACTGGAAAAAATGGATTAAAATGGAAAATCTGCCAAAAAGTGAAATTCTGAAATTTCATCTCTGTTTTCCTTTAAATTTTGTGGAACACCTAAAGGGTTAACAAACTTTGTAAAATCCATTTTGAATACCTTGAGGGGTGTAGTTTCTAAAATGGGGCCATTTATTGGTGGTTTCTATTATGTAAGCCTCACAAAGTGACTTCAGAACTGAACTGATCCTTAAAAAGTGGGTTTTGGAAATTTTCTGAAAAAATTCAAGCTTTGCTTCTAAACCTTCTAATGTCCCAAAAAAAAAAAAAATTTTGTCATTTACAAAATGATCAAAACATGAAGTAGACATATGGGAAATGTAAAGTAATAACTATTTTAGGAGGTATCACTATCCGTTTTAAAAGCAGAGAAATTAAAAATTTTCCACATTTTGGGTAAATTTTGTATTTTTTTATAAATAAAAATGAAATATTTTGACTCAAATTTACCACCGTCATGAAGTACAATACGTGACGAGAAACCAATCTCAGAATGGCCTGGATAAGTAAAAGCATTTTAAAGTTATCATCACATAAAGTGACACGTCAGATTTGCAAAAAATGGCCTGGGCAGGAAGGTGAAAAAATGGCAAGGTCCTTAAGGGGTTAAATCCTAATATAGTCTATTGTGTAAGCCAGGCATGCTCAACCTGCGGCCCTCCAGCTGTTGCAAAACTACAATTCCCAGCATTCCCAGACAGTCTACAGCTATCAGCCTGCAGCAAGGCATAGTAGGAGTTGTAGTTTTACAACAGCTGGAGGGCCGCAGGTTGAGCATGATTGGTGTAAGTGCTCTAATGATCATATGTTCAAAACCCCTGGGGTGGGAAGGGAAGAGAGAGTTCTAAACCTAAAAAGTTAAAAAATGTATATCGCTCCATTTAAATAACCAGACAAAAAATAAAAATAAAAATAAACAACATTGGTATTGCCGTGTCCAAAAATGCACAGACTATTAAAATATAAAGTATTTATTCCATATGGTAAACTCCATAACGGAAAAAAAAATTAAAATGACCAATCTGCCATTTTTTGGTTGCTTCACCTTTCATACACAAATCTTTCTTTGAATGACAGACTATTTGCCCAACTATTGGATGACAACGTCGAGCACAGCCAAATTTCTTTTTAGACAATGGCATCTGTTGGCTAAAAAGATTGTTCCTTGTTAGATTTCACCCGATGGACAAATGCTTTGGTCAGCTTTAGACTTGTGTATTGCCACCTTAAGTTTATACTGTCCAAATATTAGACAGTATTAAAGGGAACCTGTCACATTGAGCATGGTGTCTGAGCTGCGGGCTGAATGTTATAGAGCAGGAGGAGCTGAGCAAATTGATGTATAGTTTTATGGGAAAAGATTCTGTAAAACTTGTATTTTATTCATCTATATTCCTGCTCATTCTGGCCTTTGAAGTCAAGGAGTTGCTGACAGCCTTCCCTCTATGACTGTATGACTTCCCTCTATGACTATGACTGCGCATACACATATAGCTGTCAATCACTGATAGGACCGTCTACTTGACTTCAAAGCCCGGAATGAGCAGGAATTTAAAGTGCTTCTGTCATCAGGAACATCATTATTAAACTGGATGACGTTAGACATGTGCTAATGTCAGCTACCAGTCTGCCCCTACTTTTTATGTGCCTCCATTTTTGTGAAAAATGAACTTTTTTATGCAAATGAGCCTATAGGAGCAATGGGGATGTTGTATAGACCATAACTGTGAAACGCATGCATCTTAACCCAATGTTCAATAACCTTGCCGTGAAGTAAATAAATCCAAATGTCCATAACTCCATGAATACTATGGTACTCCCCGTGTAGTTACCGTTGAAGGCAGAAATGGATTGGGGGTGATTATATGCTAGCAACGTGCAGGGAACTGCCCCTTTCTCAAGTTGCTTCAGGAGTGAGAAGAGTCATCTTCACGTCTGCTCCTCTCTGCCCATCTTGGCCTGACTGACAGATCTCAGATCTGCTAATCCAACCAAAACGGGCAGGGAAAGCATGGAGCCGAGCTGCCCAGATAATCCTCTCCCTGTTCTCAGCTTGTTTTCCTGGGAAATGTTTTAGCCTTCCTGAGCAAAACTTAGATCTTGATAACGAGGGAGCCTTTCACGATTTCATGCTGCATAAGTCTGGTAACAGGTTTCCTTTAAACCTGGTGTGATACACAGATTTTTTTCTGGCTTTTTTTTAGTGGCTTTGTTGGCGTTTTTTTTAGGCAAAAAAACACCAGCTCCAGATGTTGCATGGAAGTCTATGGGAAATATTAAAGGCTGGACAAACAAAGAAAAGCACTTTTCAGCCTTGCTGCAGAATGGTGCTCCCAAAGTGAGGGAGAGCACACAACCCACGTGCATAGTGCTCTCCATTTATCGCTATGGGGGTTCTGAAAACGGCTGAGAGAGAAGTTAGAAGTTCCATAGCGTTTGAATGGAGAGCGCGCTGTGCAAGCGTAGCCACCGCTCCGTTCACTACTATGGGACTGCCAGATATAGCCGAGCCTCTACCATACAGACGGTGGCTAGGCACAAGCAGCCGCTCTCCCTTCACTTGGGGGCCCTGTTCCAGAGAAAGGAGGGGTCCCGCACCTATCTGACACTGATGACATATCCTAGTGAGTCTGAGATGGGCCCACTTTTTTAAGGTGTGTTTTATGGATCAATGGTGTATTTTTTTTATTTTTTAAATGAAGCATGCTCTGGGAATGGCTTTTCTACATTTAACTATAGGGAACAAAAGAGAAGAGAAAAAAAACATCCCCCCAAAAAAATAAAAAAAAAGACTTTCCTGGCATTGTTACCTATGGCAGGTCGTCACCGAAAGTTATAAATATGCTCAATGTGCTTTCTACATTATAATGGTCTAGAAGCCGGGAAGATACGGCACACAGCTCTCACAGACCACATGCTACGTTAAACTTTGAGAGCACGGTGATGGCTTGTTGAAAACAGTCATTGTGCACAAAGGTCTTTTACATGTACGACACAATGAAGAACAGCAAGTGACAAAGAAAATTTCTCTGGCATGCAAATCAGTTCTATTTCCAGCCGCTGTTTCCCTATAACAGACACAGCTGTAGCCACCCAATTTTAATACCCTAGGTGGTTATTATATCAGACGGCAAAGCAGACTAATGCGTTAAGTTGGCCGGCTGCTCCAGGAATTAAGGAATTGTATTCAAATGGATCCTCCACTAGTAACAAAATGAGAAGCTAGCTTAATTCTACTCCAAAGGCTGCCTAATGCACATTTGTCATTAGTAATCTCCTCTGCAGTGAAAGGAAAAAACCGTCACAAGAGCAATTGTTCCGCACATGATATCTCAGTACCCACAGTGATACCGCTGCCCGGCCATTTATCCCGCCTGACGCATTTAGCTATGTGCAGTGATTTTCTTTAAAACGGTCTTACGATTTAAAAAGCTTACATGCCCTTAAGTCAGAAAAGCAGAAGAAAATCACAAAAGCTACTCCGGCGGCCAAGATTGGGATTTCTTTTTCTCTTTTAAGGTGATTAAGGAAAAATTAAACATAAAATTCAGCTCACTGCCTTATGATAAAATAAAAAATCCTATTTTATTTTTTTTGTCATATTTGGACAGAACAGAAATACTGGCTATAAGGCTTTAATTATACTTGACCTGTGAGGCTGATGATAAATTTCCGGATAATCTCTTAAATATATATAATAATGAATATCTGTCTGTTCTTCTTTATGCACAGCCAAATGACTGGACCGATCTGCACCAAATTTGGCACACAGGTAAATCAGGTGTCCGGGAAAGTTTTAGACCGGGTCTCAGCTTTCTAGGACTTATGATTCTTGAGATATTCCCAAAAAATGTATCAGCCAATAGGAGCTTGTAGCTTCACTCATATCCTAACTGCCATACATACAGTCACATGACCCTTATCAGCCAATAGAAGCTCACAGGTTATAGGTCACTGTTAAGGGGGCGGTGTGCTGTGGTAGTCACTGTTAAGGGGGATGAGTGCTGTGGTAGTCACTGTGAAAGGGGCGGCCCACTGTGGATGTCACTGTGAGAAGGGGCGGCCCACTGTGGGGGTTACTATGAAGGGGGCAGGGCACTGTGGATATATTTTAAACCACACACACACATTAAATTAAATATAAATGAAAATATACCTGTGCAAAGCCAGGTCATTCTGCTAGTAAGATATAAAGGACACATACAGCAATACAAGTAGTGTGGCCGCTATCTGTCTGGAATACAGATAAAGCAATTGGCCCCAATCTGACCAGTCACATGTAATATAGCATCTAAGGATGGTGACAAGGACCAGTCACAGCTCCTCCAAGTAATATTGGGGGTCACAGGTTTTTCATGTTATATAGAGCACTGAAATTTTAGCAAATGTTCTATCCTGGCTGTTCTCTCAATCGACAACTCCGCGGACAGGGTGGGAGGAGTATGGACCTATCAGATTTTATTTCCATTACTTCTAGAATAAGCACCATATCTTTAAAGGAAGCCTGATGATGACTTATGCCTAGTACAGGTGAAGAGGGTGTAGACAGTGTAGACTTCGAGGGGTCCTGCTGCCAATCTGACTAAGAATTAGGGAGGTCATTTACGGTAATCAAATCTGCTATGCCAGTTTTAAATGGCATGAAAAAGTCTCAAGTGCGACATTTGGTGAATCTCAACACTTTTAGAACTGGAGTGAAAAGTATGTCAGGATTTCAAATGATAAATTCCCCACTAGGTTTTTAGATTGTCTTCTATTCATGTCTACTGTTCATTTTTAGCAACTAAAATAATCAAGGGCTCATGCACATGACCGTATGGATTATGTGGTCCGCAAAACACGGATCCGCAAAAGATACAGATGACGTACATGTGACATCCGTATTGCATCAGTCTTCTTTGTGGATCCATCTTTTTTGCAGAACGGCCATGTGGACATATAGAAACGAAAAGCACACAGAATCATTGCCATTTTTTTTGCAGACCCATTGAAGTGAATGGTCCCACATACAGGCCACAAAAAAAACGGAACGGACGTGGATAAAAAAAAAATACGTTCATGTGCATGAGCGGTCTGCAAATCGCGGATACGCAAAATACAGATGCAGTTCGTATTGCATTCGCATTTTTTGAGGACCGAATGACTTCAAAGGTCACTCTCAGCATTTTGTAGACAAGTATAGGACCTGTTCTATCTTTTTGCAGAACAGACATTAGGATGTGGAAAGCACACGGATCATCCATAGGTCTATTCTGCAAAAAGACAGACTACGTCTGCAAAAGGTGAACCACGGACCCATTGAAAACAATGGATCCGCAAATAAAATGCGGACCGCATCCGCAATTTGCGGATTGCAAAACAGATATGGTCATGGGCATGGGGCCTCAAAAGAAAAGGCTGCAATGTCCTGCAATTTGTCCACCCACCCTGTGATGCAGTTAGCCTATTCCACCAGTGCTGTTCTTGAGATAGTACAATCATATCTCCCACATGCGTCTTTCAAACGCTCCACTGATGCTTTGACTAAATGTTGTGAAAAGTTTTGCATAGTAGGACATTCATTAAGAGGTAAAAATATCATCTTTTCCGTGTGGGCAATTATGTGACTGTACCAGCAGCTATTCGGAGTGTCCCGTGTCTTCAAGAAATTAATCATGCATTCTTCAACGTGCTAGGCACTTTGGTTCCTAGGACACTGTCCAATCTTTAAGCAGAATGAGCGAAGTGTCGCTCATGTGCGTCGGACTATTGTGCTGGCCGATGCAAAGTATACGAGGAACAATTACTACCGCAATCATTCCCGATTGTTCTGTTCTACTGCTTATCGGCAGCACATGCCTGACTACACAGGGAGATGTGTTGCTGCTAATGTAAGATCCAATAAGCTGAAACACAAAAATGTATCTGCTTGTTTGTCAGCCGATCTGCAGAACAGTTACACTGCGGATAGGTCGTCCATATTAAAGTTCTGGAAAAGCTCTTTAACTTACTTTAGCAGTAATGCTACTATGATGGCTCAGTTGAAATCTGACCCAGCAAGTGTTGTCTCTCTATACTTTACTTTCCTCATGTGTTTTTGTGTCTGAAACCAACACAGATTAATGTATTGGTTAAAAAAAAAAAAAAAAACTTTAAGGCAGTATTCCATCACCTGCTGGACTGTGCAGGTCCAGAATGGGGTTCCACTGATCAGCCTACCCGCTGTCGATTGACCTCATCACCTGCCGGACTGTGTAGGTCCGGAATGGGGTTCCACTGATCAGCCTACCTGCTGCTGATTGACCTCATCACCTGCAGGACTGTGCAAGTCCAGAATGGAGTTCCACTGATCAGCCTACCCGCTGTCGATTGACCTCATCACCTGCTGGACTGTGTAGGTCCAGAATGGGGTTCCACTGATCAGCCTACCTGCTGCTGATTGACCTCATCACCTGCAGGACTGTGCAAGTCCAGAATGGGGTTCCACTGATCAGCCTACCCGCTGTCGATTGACCTCATCACCTGCTGGACTGTGTAGGTCCAGAACGGAGTTCCACTGATCAGCCTACCCACTGCTGATTGACCTCATCACCTGTGGCACTGTGCAACTCCAGAATGGAGTTCCACTGATCAGCCTACCTGCTGCTGATTGACCTCATCACCTGCAGGACTGTGCAAGTCCAGAATGGGGTTCCACTGATAAGCCTACCTTCTGCTGACTGACCGCATCACCTGCAGGACTGTGCAAGTCCAGAATGGGGTTCCACTGATCAGCCTACCTGCTGCTGATTGACCTCATCACCTGTGGCACTGTGCAAGTCCAGAATGGAGTTCCACTGATCAGCCTACCCGCTGCTGATTGACCACTTTCTACCTGTGCACAATAACAAGGCTGTCAATCAGCCGCGGGAAGTTGGAAGCAGCCCTCCACTCATAAATGTGGGGACTCTAAGCTCAGCTCGCGCTACACCTAATAGTGTGTGATATACACTCACCTAAAGAATTATTAGGAACAGCATACTAATACCCCCTTTTGCCTTCAGAACTGCCTTAATTCTACGTGGCATTGATTCAACAAGGTACTGATAGCATTCTTTAGAAATGTTGGCCCATATTGATAGGATAGCATCTTGCAGTTGATGGAGATTTGCGGGATGCACATCCAGGGCACGAAGCTCCCGTTCCACCACATCCCAAAGATGCTCTATTGGGTTGAGATCTGGTGACTGTGGGGGCCATTTTAGTACAGTGAACTCATTGTCATGTTCAAGAAACCAATTTGAAATGATTCGAGCTTTGTGACATGGTGCATTATCCTGCTGGAAGTAGCCATCAGAGGAAGATACATGTTCTCATTCTGTTTACGCCAAATTCGGACTCTACCATTTGAATGTCTCAATAGAAATCGAGACTCATCAGACCAGACAACATTTTTCCAGTCTTCAACAGTCTAATTTTGGTGAGCTCGTGCAAATTGTAGCCTCTTTTTCCTATTTGTAGTGGAGAGGAGTGGTACCCGGTGGGGTCTTCTGCTGTTGTAGCCCATCCGCCTCAAGGTTGTGCATGTTGTGGCTTCACAAATGCTTTGCTGCATACCTCGGTTGTAACGAGTGGTTATTTCAGTCAACGTTGCTCTTCTATCAGCTTGAATCAGTCGGCCCATTCTCCTCTGACCTCTAGCATCCACAAGGCATTTTTGCCCACAGGACTGCCGCATACTGGATGTTTTTCCCTTTTCACACCATTCTTTGTAAACCCTAGAAATGGTTGTGTGTGAAAATCCCAGTAACTGAGCAGATTGTGAAATACTCAGACCGGCCCGTCTGGCACCAACAACCATGCCACGCTCAAAATTGCTTAAATCACCTTTCTTTCCCATTCTGACATTCAGTTTGGAGTTCAGGAGATTGTCTTGACCAGGACCACCCCCCTAAATGCATTGAAGCAACATCCATTTGATTGGTTGACTAGATAATTGCATTAATTAGAAATAGAACAGGTGTTCCTAATAATTCTTTAGGTGAGTGTATACTGGAAACTTTGGAAAAAAACAAGTTAGTGACACATTGCCACAATCAAGGTGTCAGCCACTACTTCATTCTTCCTGCAGGTAAGTCCAAACAGGAGGTAAGTATTTCAACTACAGCAAGTAAAATGGTGTCTAAGTGTCCAGGAAAACAGACCAGTGTTTTGGCCAATATGACTGCTCTCCTTGGGAACCATCTTGTTTCAGTATTACCATACTTGGTGCCTTAGGTCAGGAGTGGGCTTTAGCAGCAGACAGGTTTCCAGGACAGGCTGTAGCCGTCACCCCACTCAGCTGTCAGTCAGCTGTCATCAGGCCAACACATACAATGTATTATTCATCTATAACTCGTGGGTGAGTTCAATTTACCTCATTTCAATTTCAAACACAAGAATATAGTTTCTGGTGCGCTTTGCTTTATTAAATCCAAGTCTTCATTGTAAACCCAGGAATTTCTTATTTTATTACTTCCTGAATTTTGTGGATATGGCATTGTCCTAAGGTGTAGATAACAAGAGATAGAAGCCGACTGCCACTGTCCTCATTTAATTTTGCATCTGCACATACATAAATCTGGAGGAAAAAACATCTTTCCTTGTTCACTAAAAAAGATGAGACGCTTCTGCATATGACGTACACAGTGTAAGAAGAGTAAAGTAATCCTAATCACCATTGGCTATACAATAAACGAGGATTTCATTTGTCAATGTGGTACCTTCTTAGGATACTCAGTCACTTAAAACCATGTGAAAATAGAAAAATATTTGATTAAACCTTCAATTTTACTGAAATGAAAATATAATTTTTCAATCAACCCAGAAATATAAAGCTCAACATATTTAAGCTGTGGCTATACAAAGCAAATGTATATCCTTGCATAAATAGAAGACAACATTGGGCCTCCACATGCCATGGATTGATCTATTTGCTTCTCAGCACAATTTATAAACTATATACAAGGCCATTTGTATACGTTTTGTAGTGAGTTGGTTTATGCATTTTGATCAAAAGGTATACAAATGGCCTCGTATACAGTTTATAAATTGTGCTGAGAAGCAATATAAATTATGCTGTCTTGATGTGACAACTCCTTCAAGAACACTAAACACAGAAAATGCACAAGAAATACCAGCACTAACTGGTAAAACATAGAAGAATGACGGCAGAAAAAGACCACGTGGTCCATCTAATCTACCCTTTTATTATTTCCTTTTTATTTTTCTCTTAGGATAGTTACATACGGTAGTTAATACGGTTGAAAAAACTACTTAAGTCCATCAAGTTCAGGGATAGGTGGGGACGCGAATCCCAGAAAGAAGTGAGACTCAGATTTCTACACGTTTTCATAAGCATTAATGTCATTTACTTTTAAGAATTCAGCTAAACCCTTTTTAAAACTGTCCACCGTTCCTTCTGTGACCACGTCCTGAGGAATTCTATTCCACAGATTCACAGCTCTTACAGTAAAGAAGTTTTGACGCTTCTGGAGACTGAACTTTTTCTTCTCCAGTCGGAGGCAATGCCCCTTGTCTTTTGAGGGCATTTTACATGGAACAGTTTTTCACCGTATTTTTTGTATGGCCCATTTATATATTTGTATAGGTTAATCATAGGGTTGGGCGATATCAAAAATATTCAGACGATAACGATATTAAGAAATTTATCGCGATAAATACCGGTTTAAAAGAAAAAAACACAGGGAGACGTTATACTGTATGGGGGGCAGCCACAAGGAGACATTATACTGTATGGGGGCAGCCACAAGGAGACGTTATACTGTATGGGGGCAGCCACAAGGAGACGTTACACTGTATGGGGGCAGCCACAAGGAGACGTTACACTGTATGGGGGCAGCCACAAGGAGACGTTATACTGTATGGGGGCAGCCACAAGGAGACGTTACACTGTATGGGGGCAGCCACAAGGAGACGTTACACTGTATGGGGGCAGCCACAAGGAGACGTTACACTGTATGGGGGCAGCCACAAGGAGACGTTACACTGTATGGGGGCAGCCACAAGGAGACGTTACACTGTATGGGGGCAGCCACAAGGAGACGTTACACTGTATGGGGGCAGCCACAAGGAGACGTTACACTGTATGGGGGCAGCCACAAGGAGACGTTACACTGTATGGGGGGCAGCCACAAGGAGACATTACACTGTATGGGGGGCAGCCACAAGGAGACATTACACTGTATGGGGGGCAGCCACAAGGAGACGTTATACTGTATGGGGGCAGCCACAAGGAGACGTTATACTGTATGGGGGCAGCCAGAAGGAGACGTTATACTGTATGGGGGCAGCCACAAGGAGACTTCTACTGTATGGGGGCAGCCACAAGGAGACTTCTACTGTATGGGGGGGCCACAAGGAGACGTTATACTGTATGGGGGCAGCCACAAGGAGACGTTATACTGTATGGGGGCAGCCACAAGGAGACGTTATACTGTATGGGGGCAGCCACAAGGAGACGTTATACTGTATGGGGGCAGCCACAAGGAGACGTTATACTGTATGGGGGCAGCCACAAGGAGACGTTATACTGTATGGGGGCAGCCACAAGGAGACGTTACACTGTATGGGGCAGCCACAAGGAGACATTATACTGTATGGGGGGCAGCCACAAGGAGACGTTATACTGTATGGGGGCAGCCACAAGGAGACGTTATACTGTATGGGGGCAGCCACAAGGAGACGTTATACTGTATGGGGGCAGCCACAAGGAGACGTTATACTGTATGGGGGCAGCCACAAGGAGACGTTATACTGTATGGGGGCAGCCACAAGGAGACGTTATACTGTATGGGGGCAGCCACAAGGAGACGTTATACTGTATGGGGGCAGCCACAAGGAGACGTTATACTGTATGGGGGCAGCCACAAGGAGACGTTATACTGTATGGGGCAGCCACAAGGAGACGTTATACTGTATGGGGCAGCCACAAGGAGACGTTATACTGTATGGGGCAGCCACAAGGAGACGTTATACTGTATGAGGGGCCACAAGGAGACGTTATACTGTATGGGGGCAGCCACAAGGAGATGTTATACTGTATGGGGGCAGCCACAAGGAGATGTTATACTGTATGGGGGCAGCCACAAGGAGATGTTATACTGTATGGGGGCAGCCACAAGGAGATGTTACACTGTATGGGGGGCCACAAGGAGACGTTATACTGTATGGAGGGGCCACAAGGAGACGTTACACTGTATGGGGGCAGCCACAAGGAGCGTTACATGGTAGGGGGCGGGGGCCACAAGGAGACGTTATAATAAAGTCTTGTGGTCACAGGCCACCATACATACAATAATACTTTACGATATACTTTTCCCGTGGCTGCCTCGCTTGTGTGCTCCGATTCGGACATCAGATGTCGGTGGGCGGAGATTTGAATATGGGAGCAAGGAGGAGGGAGAGCCGGTGGCGGCCCGCTGCGGGAAGTAATAAGTTTGTAATTTTGTCATTAGAGCACACGAGCAAGGCAGCCGCAGGAAGGAGCCAGGAGTGAGAGGAAGTAATGTGTTTGTACTCAGCGCTATGCAAGGTGAAGGGCGGGCGGATGCAGATTTAGAAGCGGTAAGCACACATGACCGCTTCGATGACGTCACAAAATACCGCAGTAATTAGGAAACAGCGATATCGCCATATCGCCGTTTTTTAATACCGCGGTATATCGTGAACACCGGTATACCGCTCAACCCTAGTTAATCATGGCCCCCCTCTAGACGTCTCTTCTCAAGACTGAATAAATTCAATTCTTTAGAATAGACACATCCTAGGCAGGTTTACATTCATTTACAGTAGATTTTCCAACCATCTAATCATCCATTCCAATCATCTACTTAATAAAAATACTTTCTGAGATCACTTCTGATCTTCCCACCGACTAATTTCAGGTTGTACCCCTTTGTTCACAACCAAAAGGGTAAAACTACATTTCGACGTGTCATGAGACATTCATGTCACACCAATGTCGCTTGATTTGCTGCAACGGCGACACAACAGTCGCACAAAAGTCTAACTCGGATGGATTTTTTGCAACTGTCATCTCACAGTGCAAGACCATAAACCATCATTACAATAAATGTCGCCGTGTAGCCCTAGCCTTAGGCATCGCCCTGCTGCTTGGTCACTTTGTTGATTCATTTTCAATGTCAGAAATCAAAACCCCTAAAACCCTTCTCTTCTCATTTTTCAGCCCCCGCTTCCATTGGTTCCTATTTTGTCTAATGTTAAAATTAAAACGTTTTTTTTATATATATATATATATATATATATATATATATATATATTAAGAAATCTTCTCTCTGTGTCCCAGGAGATCAGTCATTAATGACTATCCTGTATCTAGCTGTAAGATAACTGGCTGGAGCAGTCACCTCCCTGTCTGCACTAGGGAAACAAGTTCCTTAAGCCCCACTCCTCTGGTAATCCCCACCTGCTCACCTGGCCACCCCTCCGAGTACAACCACCGGATGCAGGCCGTGCCATTGTTTTATTAGCCCATTAGAAGCAGATTGTTTATCCAGTGTTCACTGTTAGTCTACCTAAACCTATGCACACACTTTATTAAAACCTGTTCTAAATGTGATGGAAAGGATTTTTGTAATGTCCATTTTTTTTTTTTTTTTTTTTACCTTTTCTAGCAAAATAGGTGTCTGAAGTTCAGGTGCCTATTGTGCTCTAGAATCCGTAATCTCGTAAACTGCTGTTAACGGGTGTATGGATTCGCCTCTGGTGACACTGAGCACTATACAGGCCTGAGCATCAGTCCGTAATCTCGTAAACTGCTGTTCACGGGTGTATGGATTCGCCTCTGGTGACACTGAGCACTATACGCTGTGCTAATAGCCTACAGACCACGTTGCTAAAAGGGATAAGCAGAGCAAAGCGCGCGCAGCGCAGAGCAGGAGCTCCCGTATGACAACACTGCGCCGTCTGCACCTGCTCTGCTAAAGTCTCGAATGCTATAAATTTTACCAGGGAGCTGGCGGAGGTGAGAGGTCAAACACCTCCAGATGTTTCGGTCACAGACTACAATTTGGTCTAAAAACACTTCCAGACCCATGTACGCCAGCCAGGCTTTGGAAGAGCAGCACTGGTACAGGCAGGGGCAGCAATGCTTAGGCCTGTACAGCGCTCAGAGGAATCTGTACATCAATGCACAGCAGTGTACGGCAGTATGGATTGTAAAGCACAATAGTCACCTGAACTTCAGGCGCCTATTTCTCTAGGAAAAGTAAAAAAAATAAAATAAAAACCTGGGTGTTAATTTAAGTGTAGATTCTCCTACAGTAAGTTCAAAAGCACTGCTCCAGATGGCGACCAAAATGGTCGCCAATGCGACTTAGAATTTACAAATGGCGACAAGACTTTTTAGTCTTGTCGCCATTTGCGACTAGACCCGCCACCGCAGCTCTGCAGTTGAATACAGCGGCGGGCACAGGACCCTGTGCTGCCGCCGCCAATAAGAAGAGAGACGGGAGGAGGAGGAGGAGGGGAGGGGCTGTGGCCACTGCACCACCAATGAAGAGAACTGACCTGTTAATACAAATACAGGAGGCGGGTGCTGGAATCAAATAGCCGGCACCCAACCTCTGACAGGGAGCTGCGATCCGCTGCAGTGAACCCCTCAGGTTCGGTACCTGAGGGGTTTACTGCAGCGGATCGCAGCTCCCTGTCATAGAGGTCGGGTTCCGGCTATTTGATTCCGGCACCCGCCTCCTGTATTTGTATTAACAGGTCAGTTATCTTCATTGGTGGCGCA
The DNA here is from genome assembly GCF_905171765.1 of Bufo bufo. Taxonomy (NCBI): domain Eukaryota; kingdom Metazoa; phylum Chordata; class Amphibia; order Anura; family Bufonidae; genus Bufo; species Bufo bufo. Next base: position 420,055,432 of record NC_053390.1, read on the forward strand.
GTGCGCCCCCCCCCCCCCCCCCCCCAGTATAATAAACATTGGTGGTGCAGTGCCAATGAGGGTTAAAAAGAAATAAATAAATTAAGGCCACTTTAACACGGGTGTCATGTTTTTTGCCCGGATAAGATGCGGGTGCGTTGCGGGATTTTTCTGCGCGAGTGCAAAACATTGTAATGCGTTTTGCACGCGCGTGAGAAAAATCGGCATGTTTGGTACCCGAACTTCTTCACAGAAGTTCGGGTTTGGGTTAGGTGTTGTGTAGATTTTATTATTTTCCCTTATAACATGATGATAAGGGAAAATAATAGCATTCTTAATACAGAATGCATAGTACAATAGGGCTGCAGGGGGTTAAAAAAAAAAATATAATAATAATTTAACTCACCTTAATCCACTTGCTCGCGCAGCCCAGCATCTCTTCTGTCTTCATCTTTGCTGGGCACAGGAATAGGACCTTTGATGACGTCACTGCGCTCATCACATGATCCATCACCATGGTAAAAAAAAAGATCATGTGATGGACCATGTGATGAGCGCAATGACATCAAAAGGTCCTATTCCTCAAAGAAGAAGACAGAAGAGAAGCCGAGCTGTGCGAGCAAGTGGATTAAGGTGAGTTAAATTATTATTTATTTATTTATTAACCCCTTCAGCCCCATTGTACTATGCATTCTGTATTAAGAATGCTATTATTTTCCCTGCTGCGATTTTTACGCAACGCAGAACTGATGCGTAAAAAAACAACACTCATGTACACAGTCAGACCCATTGAAATGAATGGGTCAGGATTCAGTGCGGGTGCTATGCGTTCACGTCACGCATTGCACCTGCGCAGAAAACTCGCTTGTGTGAAAGGGGCCTAAGGGTGAATAGGACAAGGGTTCCAGCCCCTAATGCATTGCAAGAACGAATCCGTCTCTCCGCTTGTCATGCGGACAGACGGATCTGTCTTATCTTTTTTAGGGCTGCAGCTCACGATTATTTGAATAATCGATTAGTTGTTGATAATTTCATCGATTAATCGGGAAAAAACACCAAAATGACCAAAAAAAGGAGTTTATATGAGTTTACTTGAAAAATTATGTTCAAAGGCCATATTAAAACAAATTGTGGATGGCACTGTTATGGGGAGGGGGATCTGTGAATGGCACGGTTATGGAGGGGACCTGTGGATGGCACTGTTATGGAGGGGACCTGTGAATGGCACTGTTATGGAGGGGACCTGTGAATGGCACTGTTATGGAGGGGACCTGTGAATGGCACTGTTATGGAGGGGACCTGTGAATGGCACTGTTATGGAGGGGACCTGTGAATGGCACTGTTATGGAGGGGACCTGTGAATGGCACTGTTATGGAGGGGATCTGTGAATGGCACTGTTATGGAGGGGACCTGTGAATGGCACTGTTATGGAGGGGACCTGTGAATGGCACTGTTATGGAGGGGACCTGTGAATGGCACTGTTATGGAGGGGACCTGTGAATGGCACTGTTATGGAGGGGACCTGTGAATGGCACTGTTATGGAGGGGACCTGTGAATGGCACTGTTATGGAGGGGACCTGTGAATGGCACTGTTATGGAGGGGACCTGTGAATGGCACTGTTATGGAGGGGACCTGTGAATGGCACTGTTATGGAGGGGACCTGTGGATGGCACTGTTATGGAGGGGACCTGTGGATGGCACTGTTATGGAGGAGACCTGTGGATGGCACTGTTATGGAGGGGACCTGTGGATGGCACTGTTATGGAGGGGACCTGTGGATGGCACTGTTATAGAGGGGATCTGTGGATGGCACTGTTATGGAGGGGATCTGTGGATGGCACTGTTATGGAGGGGATCTGTGGATGGCACTGTTATGGGGAGAGGGATCTGTGGATTGCACTGTTATGGGGAGAGGGATCTGTGGATTGCACTGTTATGGGGAGGGGGATCTGTGGATGGCACTGTTATAGGGAGGGGGATCTGTGGATGACTATGCTATGGGGGGGGGGGGATCTATGGATGACACTATATAGCATCTTATGCTATATGTGTCATCCACAGATCTCCCCCATAGCAGTGTCATCCACAGATCCCCCTCCCATAACAGCCCTGGCCCCGCCACTCACAGCAGTATTCCTTAACCGGCAGTATCTTTTACTTTAAATCACTGCATCTTCTTTTACCTTACAATGAAGCTCCAGTAACAGGCAGAGCGGGCGGCGGCGTAACGTCACTTACTCATGTGACGCGCCTGCTCCACCTACTTTATGAATGAAGCAGGCGGAGCATGCGCGTCACGTGAGTAAGTGGCGTTACGCCACCGCCTACTCTGCCTGTTACTGGAGCTTCATTGCAAGGTAATAAAGATGCGGTGATCTAAAGTTCAAGGACCCGCAGGCATAGCGCCGGATCTGGGACTAATACATTCCTATGGAGAAAAACGCCGAATCCGGCATTCCGGCAAGTCTTCAGTTTTTTTCGCCGGAGATAAAACCGTAGCATGCTGCGGTTTTATCTTTTGCCTGATCAGTCAAAACGACTGAACTGAAGACATCCTGATGCATCCTAAATGGATTACTCTCTATTCAGAATGCAAGGGGATAAAACTGATCAGTTCTTTTCCGGTATTAAGCCCCTAGGACGGAACTCAGTGCCGGAAAAGAAAAACACTAGTGTGAAAGTACCCTAAAATATTAAGTTTAAATCCCCCCTTTCCCAATTTTACATATAAAATATATAAACAATAAATAAATAAATAAACATATTACATAGCGCTGCCCAAACTATTAAAAAATATCTTCTATGCGGTGAGCAACGTAACAGAAATAAATAAATAAAAACCATGCGATTCGCCATTTTTTTGTAACCTTGTCACCCCAAAAAATAGGATAGGACTGTTCTATTATGGGCCGAACGTTTCATAAAATGCACGCGGCTTTTTTTTGTGTGGTATTGAGTATCCCAATACTTTTTTATGGTGAAGAAAGCGAATCAAAATTTTGGTATCGAAACAACCCTACGCCGATCTTATCGGCGTAGCGTTGTCACGATACCAAAATTTTTATTCGGTTTCGATTTGGCAAATAAAATTTTTATTTGGCTCCTAAATTTTTCAGTTCAGGAGCCAATGGCTACTAGGTATTTTTTTTAGTCTGGAGCACTGAAAAGGTTATTCTAGATTTATAAAAAATAAGGCATATTCATTATATCATGAAATGACCTCTGCTTCCTTAGCATACATCCAATATTAAGTGTTTTCAAGGACTATCCTACATAACCTATAGTGGTTTGGAAAAGCACAGCTGTTGTCTGACATTTTGATATTGATGGCCTATCCTCAGGAATCGGTGATCAATATCTGATCAATAGGGGGGTGACTCCCAGGACACCCACCAGTCAGCTGTTGGAAGAGGCCACGGTGCTCTAGTGAGCACTCAGGCCTCCTCCTAGGCCAGTGATGTCATGTACACAGGTCACATGGCCTAAGCCCAGCTCAGTCCCATTCAAGTGATTAGGCCTCAGCTGCAATACCAAGCATAGCCACTATACAATGTACAGCACTGTGCTTGGTGAGCTGTGAGGAGGCTGCAGCACTCATTGTCGGGAGTCAGACCCCCACCGATCAGATGATAATGACCTATTCTGAGGATAGGCCATCAATATCAAACTCTCGGGAGTAGCACTGTAATACCATTTATGGCCACTACCCAGTGTAGGGAGCTGTGGGGTTCTGGAGTGCAGCAGCACCTTCAAAGAACTAATAGGAGGATGTGCCAAAGGTCTGACCTCCAGTAATCGATACTGATGACCTACCCTAAGAATAGGTCATCGATATTACAGTCCAGGAAAACCCTTTTATTTTATTTAAATCCCCGTTCTGGTGACTATATCTAAATAGCCTGTATGAATAATATTGCAGTACTGATATTCTTATTTTTAGTTCAGGGTACTTAAGATAACCAATCATGGAGTTATACATGACGCCAGTCCAAATAAATGTCCCCATTTGCTTAAATAAGCCTTAAGGATGAATTTTATTTCTTTACACTGATGGAAATGTTCCTCTAAGCTATTTAATTCAGTGCTCAGGAAAAAAAACTCCTTTTTCAGGCATAAGCCATTTTAAGAACCTCCTTTGTATCAAAAGCTGATTGACATACTGAATACATCAAGCTTGATAGTCTGTGTTATCAAGGGAAAGAACAGCTTTTACAACCTTATCCCTGGTGCAAAAGTGGAATTACAATTTAAATGAAATTTCTAATTTATTGCTACACAGACAGTTTATGTGATCATCCAAAGGGTTAAACGCAAAACTGGGGAGAGAAAAAAAAAATACAAAACAGCAGCATTTAGTAAAACGTATAATTATTAATCCACGCCTCTCCTCGAACACCCTCCCAATGACAATTTCTCGAATGGATTCTAGCTTGAGTGAATGGCGCCGGAATGTGCTGTCCGCATCCGCATTTGCGGATCCGCACTTCCGTTCCGCAAAAAAATAATTGCGCACAAGAAAAGGCATTTTCTATGAGAGTGCCGACGATGTGCAGCCTGCAAAATGCGGAATGCACATTGCCAGTGTCCGTGTTTTGCGGATCCGCAATTTACTTACGGACGTGTGAATGGACCCCAAACCTTCCAGGGGGGAACTTAAAAGGGTTGGCCCATCTCGCACATTGGTGGCATATTGCTAGGTGTGGTTCCTACAAATATCTCTAGATATCTCACATAACATTTTGGGGTGTTATATAAATATATATATATATATATATATATATATATATATATATATATATATTTTATTTTTATTTATTTTTTATTTATTAGGCTACTTCCAGCAAGCAGCAGTTTGTGTCCACACTATTTGCGGCATTTTTGCCGGAATGTGGCCAGATCTTCTGGACAGCATTGCGGTTGCATCTGGCAGTGCCGGATACGGAGAACTCTGGCAGGCTGCCGGAGTCGCTACCGCAGATGTGAAAGTAGCCTTAGGCCCCTTTCACACGGGCGAGTATTCCGCGCGGATGCGATGCCTGAGGTGAACGCATTGCACCCGCACTGAATACCGACCCATTCATTTCTATGGGGCTGTTCAGATGAGCAGTGATTTTCACGCATCACTTGTGCGTTGCGTGAAAATCGCAGCATGCTCTATATTCTGCGTTTTTCACGCAACGCAGGCCCCATAGAAGTGAATGGGGTTGCGTGAAAATCGCAAGCATCCGCAAGCAAGTGCGGATGCGGTGCGATTTTCACGCATGGTTGCTAGGTGACAGTCTATTCACTGTATTATTTTCCCTTATAACATGGTTATAAGGGAAAATAATAGCATTCTGAATACAGAATGCTTAGTAGGTGATCAATTGAGGGTTTAAAAAAAAAACTCTTGTTCGCGGAGTTCCCGGTCTCTTCTTTACTTCTCAAAAGATGAACTATCGGCTAGGACCTGTGGTGACGTCAGATCACATGCTCCAATCACATGGTCCATCACCACGGTGATGTACCATGTGATTGGAGCATGTGATCTGACGTCACCAAAGGTCCTTTAGCCCATAGTTCATCATTAAATAAGTAAAGTAGAGACCGGGAACTCCGCGAACAAGAGGAGAAGGTGAGTTAATTTTTATTTATTTTTTTAACCCTCAATTGATCACCTACTAAGCATTCTGTATTTAGAATGCTATTATTTTCCCTTATAACCATGTTATAAGGGAAAATAACAACATCTACACAACACCTAACCAGGGCTGTGGAGTCGGAGTCGAGGAGTCGGAGTCGGGGGAAATTTTGGGTACCTGGAGTCGGAGTCGGCAAACAATGCACCGACTCCGACTCCTACTAAATTTAGATTGGAATAAAAAAAAAAAAGCAAGTTTAAATGTCCCAATTCACAAAAAGTTATAATTAATGACTTCTCTACTGTAAGAATAAAGACCAATGCATGCAGTGCCTCACGTAACCGCAAAACGAACACGTTAAGTGACCGTGAAGAAGCATGATTTTCATGTGCTTCACTATATGGCACGCAACGCACAGTTAGGAGCTGCAATACTTATACTTTCCATAGTGTTGTGTTCCGCTGTTACAGGGAACGCAGCGTCCATGTGTAACCTAGCCTCTCACTGATAAGGGATTAAATAAATATGTTTTTTGCAGGACTAGAGAGTGAGACATTTGTATAAGTGAAGGGAATGGAGGGCCAATAGTTCAAGACTGAAGCTGTAAACCATTGGAAAAACTGCTGTCATTTAGCTAAGGCTATAAAAACTTGTAAACTCCGATTGTTAGCTTAAACTTTAAACATGACTATGGGATTCTCCTAGGAAAATCATGTTTTAGAATAAATGCCCCTTCCTGGATCCTCCCACTGCCCCTTCTTCAGCAGAAGATCAGCACACAAAGGAGAAAGCAGCTTCCCAGCCAGTAGTCCTGTGGTAGGTTGCGTTTCTTTCCCTCAAGGAATGTATAAAATACATTCGCATATTAATACAGAGGAGTCGGAGTCGGGGAGTCGGAGTCGGAAGTACATAAAACTGAGGAGTCGGAGTCGGAAGTACATAAAACTGAGGAGTCGGAGTCGGAAGTACATAAAACTGAGGAGTCGGAGTCGGAACATTTATCTACCGACTCCACAGCCCTGCACCTAACCCAAGCCCGAACATCTGTGAAGAAGTTCGGGTTTGGGTACCAAACATGCGTGATTTTTCTCACACGAGTGCAAAACGCATTACAATGTTTTGGACTCGCGCGGAAAAATCGCGGGTGTTCCCGCAACGCACCCGCACTTTTCCCCCAACGCCCGTGTGAAAGAGGCCTTAGTGTTTTATTTTTACTAATCTTGTTATTTTTATATAATTTTTTTTTTTTTTTTTTTCATATTTTAATTAACAATCCTTTTTTTAACCCTACCGTGGAGTGATAACTTTTTTTAATTATTAAATATACTGGCATATTTATGCATGGTGGTATATGGTGTCTGCCCACAGAATTCTGCAGAGGCTTCTCTTAGGGCAGGGATGGCCAACCTGCGGCTTTTCGGCTGTTGCAAAACTACAACTCCCAGCATGCCCAGACTGCCTGCAGCTTTAAGCCTACAGCAGGGCATGGTGGGAGTTGTAGCTTTACAACAGCTGGAGAGCTGCAGGTTGGCCATCCCTGTCTTAGGGCACAGCATTGGTATTCCCCAACAGAGTTTTACTAGAAACATCCCTGGGGTGACGATATGGGCTTCTAGAGGGAGCTTCCCTTTGTACAGTGCCACCATCAGGCAGGGTTAGCTGCTGGGACACACTAAAGTACTACTGGATTTTCTATTAAGACCACGGCAATTGAATTCCTAGTGCTCTGGGCAACATGTGAGGCCTACAGAGAATAGTCTGACTTCTGGAGCAAATACTCTCTGAATACTTTTTTTTTTTTGTTTTAAGACAATTATAAAAGACCCCAAAACCATAATATCTCACTCCAAAAGGTAAAGAACAGCTAAAAGATTCATGGACCCAGCATGGCAAAAGCCCATCACTGCCGACTGCAACCTGCTTACTCCGGGCGTTAGGACGGCAGCAAAACATGGAAAGTGGAAAGAGTCAGTAAGGTGGGGCTGCCATGGAAGGCTCAAACTATTGGTTTAATGGTGTTATCCAAATTATTTTTTTGCTCTTCTATGTTCCTAACTAAGGGCTCTTTCACACTTGCGTTGTTCTTTTCCGGCATAGAGTTCCGTCGTAGGGGCTCTATGCCGGAAGAATCCTGATCAGGATTATCCCAATGCATTCTGAATGGAGAGAAATACGTTCAGGATGCATCAGGATGTCTTCAGTTCAGGACCGGAACGTTTTTTGGCCGGAGAAAATACCGCAGCATGCTGCGCTTTTTGCTCCGGCCAAAAATCCTGAACACTTGCCGCAAGGCCGGATCCGGAATTAATGCCCATTGAAAGGCATTCATCCGGATCCGGCCTTAAGCTAAACGTCGTTTCGGCGCATTACCGGATCCGACGTTTAGCTTTTTCTGAATGGTTACCATGGCTGCCGGGACGCTAAAAACCTGTTTGCCATGGTAAAGTGTAGTGGGGAGCGGGGGAGCAGTATACTTATCGTCCGTGTGGCTCCCGGGGCACTTCAGAGTGACGCCTGGGCGCCCCACGCGCATGGATGACGTGATCGCATTGGACACGTCATCCATGCGCATGGGGCGCTCTGACGTCATTCTGGAACGCCCTGGGAGCCGAACAGACGGTAAGTATACTGCTCCTCCGCTCCCCACTACTACTATGGCAGCCAGGACTTTAATAGCGTCCTGGCTGCCATAGTAACACTGAACGCATTTTGAAGACGGATCAGTCTTCAAATGCTTTCAGTTCACTTGCGGTGTTACAGATCCGGCGGGCACTTCCGGCAAATGGAGTACACGCCGGATCCGGACAACGCAAGTGTGAAAGAGCCCTAAGCAAATGTAACAGCTTTCCAATTAACTCACTTCATCTCCAGTGCCTGGTTTCTCAGATTTCACTGACGGTCACATGACCTGTGATGTCAGCTTCTCTCCCTGCTCTGATAAAGGTCGTTTTCAAGCGATGTCACTGTGCTGGCCACGCCCCCTTCACTGCCGTCTGCTCTATCCTAGGATTCTTAACCCCTTCAGCTGCACAGACTGGCTAGCTGCAGCAGGCAGTGAGGAGACAATTCGGGGCACTGGAGCTGACAGACTAGAGAGAGCATTGCACAAGAAGGTAGGGGGAAGATACTGTGTATTAGCAGTGTCATTATACAGCTGGGACTTGTAGTCCTACACATACAACATGCTGCAGAGTCTCCCAGCAGGCAGACATGTCACTCAGGGCAGCTCTTGTATTCACTCCCTTAGCAGAGCAGGGGGAGGGGCAGAGATTGTTTTTATTGCATGTAAACAATGGGCCAGAAAAGAACCAGGGAAATGAGGAAATATATATATATTTTTTGCATAAAACTTGCTTAGCTTACTCAGTTATATATTGCTGCCCATCAGATTTTAAGTGCTATATTATTTTTTTTCATAACTCAGACAACCCCTTCAACGATTTCCTTTTGTAGGATTTCTTTTCTTTTTAATTTTCCTCACATCTGGATTACTTTTATTAAACACATTAATATTGCAATATCTTAATCAGCAGTTCCTAATATTCTTCTCTGACCTGAATGATTACCCTCCACAACTCCGCAATTTTAAGACCGTTTTTAGGAGCAGATTTGGGAGCGTTTCTGCCTCAAAATTAGCTCCAAAAAATGCCTCAAAAATGTCATGTCAATAGGAAGCAGAACTTGCCTTTTTTGTTTTTTTAACACAAAGCAGTGTACCCTATCATGGGGCAGAATCAGCGCTGAATCTCCCATTAAGTCCTCTTTCACACTACCGTATGGCTATTTCAGTGCTTTGCGGTCCGTTTTTCACAAATCTGTTGTTCCGTTTTTTTGTTTCCGTTGTGTTTCAGTTTCCTTACCGTTTTTCCGTATGGCATATACAGTATACAGTAATTACATAGAAAAAAATTGGGCTGGGCATAACATTTTCAATAGATGGTTCCGCAAAAACGGAACGGATACGGAAGACATACGGATGCATTTCCGTATGTGTTCCGTTTTTTTTTGCGGACCCATTGACTTGAATGGAGCCACGGAACGTGATTTGCGGGCAATAATAGGACATGTTCTATCTTTCAACGGAACGGAAAAACGCAAATACGGAAACGGAATGCATATGGAGTACATTCCGTTTTTTTGGCGGAACCATTCAAATGAATGGTTCCGTATACGGAACGCAAAAAAAAACGGCCCGCAAAACGAAAAAAAAAAACGGTAGTTTGAAAGAGGCCTAAAATCAAAGGGAAGCAGAAAAGAACAGCTCCACGTAAGTTCATGCATTTTCCGCACGTTTTATGGTGCAGAACCGTGTAAAAAACCTCAAACTGAAAATGCAGCTTTGTATTGAAGCGAACACCCATTGCTTAAAAAAAAGGGACATCAAAAATGGATTCCAAGCTGATTTTTTAAGTGTGTTTTTCAAAATCAGTCGTGTGAACTGGCCCTCAGAGATAGAGAAAAGCAGCTTCAGGGAATTTATATCCCTCATGGCTGGCCTCGAGGATACAATCAAATGACACATACCCGCTATAGCATCTGTACTATGTAAATGGGACACTGACTGCTGTGGTTGTCAGCATTTTGTGACAGCCCCTCTCCTTTTAACAAGGGGTAATGCTCTCTAATTGTAATGGGGTACTGTGCAGCTGCCAGGAATGGTACAGAGCAACTTTAGGTATACATGACAAGTATTCAACAGAAGAGACGGTATTAAACCATATGGCGTCGTACCAAGATGCCAGTATGAAGGACAACTAGAATGGTGGTTAAAGGGAATCTGTCTACAGATCCGGAGTCCAGATCCCCATTACCCATCTGTCGGCACTTGCACTTACAGAAATTGTCAGGACTGACGTGCATGCATGAGTCCTCTGCATTATACTAGCAGATCACAGCAGTCCTGACAAAGTATGTCAGTGCAGCTTTGAGCACTGACATCGGGAGAAGGAGGAACATAAAACATTGTGATCCGGACTTCTTATGTGCAGTAGTCCAGAACTGTGCTGACAGATTCCCTTTCAATATCACATCCCCCCAAAATTACCATGAACAGAAATGAGATATATTAGCCCGTAAAAGACACAAAGGAACACCGGCAAGGTCTCCATAAGGAGAATCAGTGGCAATACTATTTGCACACCAGTAATGTGTCAATGATTTATCAGGAAAGGTTATAGTAGTCAGCCATCAGCATGTGCTAAAATGAAATTCAGCGAGAGTGCAGGAACAACAGAGCGCAATAACAATGCAGACGCTAACGGCCATTTGATATGAAGGACGGTGCTGGTGTTAGGTAATGCTTAACAGTATTGAGGAGGTATCTGAAGAGGAGAGAATTCCCAGGATATGGCCATTTTAGAGATGATCATACATTACGCGCATCAGGGGCCCATCAACCAGTTTATTACAGCTGGATGACACGTTAAAAACAGATAAACTGTCCATTTTTAAACGGACGTTCTCTTCACTGATGCCTTTCTGAGAAGCGGACATTAAAAACAGACCCATTCAATTGTACGGGGGCTATCGGTCAGTGAAAAATGTTCTATTTTTTTTTTACGTCCGTTTTTCACTGACCGTCAAAAAAACTGCCGTGTGAATAACCCCATAGACTACCATTGGTCTTAAAACAGACGTGTTAGCGGTTAAACGTCCATCACATGTCCGTTTTTTCACTGTCGTGTGCATGTAGCCTAAAGGTACAAACAAATCTAGGTTTCGTACAGTTTAACCCTCTTCTACCAGATTTATTAAAGCATGATTTCCAGCAGTTCAAAGGCTACTTTTAGATGATTAATACGGCTAGACATTCATTATTCATTGCCATACCTAGTCTAATAGAAATTGAACCAGCAGTGGATTTTATGGATACCAATGGAAGATCTCCAAATAGAACTGCTTGGCGGGGAGTTTCTATTAACCTAGAATTGCTTTTAACCCTCAAACTCTGAAATGGGTTAGACACCATGTCTATATCTCCATCACCTCGCACATCAATCATCGGATGCAGCAAGCTGAATAATGCATCACAAGTGTTACGAAAGCACCCAAGTATTCCAGGAGGCATGGCTGGTGGGGCAAACGTATATCCGGATATAGAAACTGCTACACAAATTGTGCGCTCACAAACCTAAGAGATTAGAGATCAGAACTTCTACAGGACTTAGAATAAAGGGCTGCACTGGGGGAATGGGAAAGGGTGTGTATTTCTCATTAATAGCAGAAAGTCCAGGTAGCGTCCCTAAGTACTGCCGCGAGTTAAAGTTAAGGGGTGCCCGTGATATATGAGCGTCACCTTACCTTCACACGAGAGATGTCTAGAATGAGGACTATTGGGGCAGGCTAAAACTAACTGACAGTAGTTCTTGGCCATTGCACTCAAGCCAAGTGCCTGCCTGGCAGTCTCGGGGGGTGGATTGGAATTAGTGCTCCCAGACGTAACCAGGATTTTAACTAAAGACTGAAAGAAAAGAACAAAACAGACATCTGGTAATCACAGCGTTGGCTTTACATGCATGGAGGGGGGCTAAAAATGACCTTACATAGTGTGAAAGCCTGAATGTATTACACGGGCAATGTCTGTGATGGCGAGAAAGATGTGCCCGTAGAAATATCCATTCTGGTCAGTAGATACTGCTTCTCTATGTACAGGGATAGTCTTTACATGATGAGGGTAGCGGGAAAAAAAGTCTTTTTTTTTTTTTTATATATGTCAAATGCCCACATAAGGGTACTGTCACACTAGCGTTATTCTTTTCCGGCATAGAGTTCCGTCACAGGGGCTCAATACCGGAAGAATCCTGATCAGTTTTATCCTAATGCATTCCGAATGGAGACAATCCGTTCAGGATGCATCAGGATGTCTTCAGTTCAGTCTTTTTGACTGATCAGGACAGAGATAATACTGTAGCATGCTACGGTTTTATCTCCGGCTAAACACTTGCCTGAATGCCAGATCCGGCATTTTTTTTCCATAGGAATGTATTAGTGCCGGATCCGTCCTTTTCGGTTTGCAATATGCGCAGACTGGTATAAATGTGTAAAAATATATAACGAATCTGTTTCTCCGGATGACAAATAGAGAGACGGATCCGTTCTTGCAATGCATTTGTAAGACGGATCCGCATCCGGATCCGTCTACAAATGCTTTCCGTTTGCATGCAGGATCACAGCGGACACGCCGCAAATATTGGCTGGTTACAACAACCCCACTCTTATCATCACAGTGAAGAATATGCAGCAGGAATAACTCAGTATTGCTTTTTTTCTGCACAAAAACTACAGTGTAATACAGTACCAGCAAAGTGAATGAGGTCTGCCAAATCTCATATACAGATTGTGTATTTTATTCATGCAGAAATTGACCCGTCAATTTTTCAGCAGATTTTTTGTGCAGTGCAAAAGAGGATATTGGGGCAATGTCGCACTAAAATTCCCCCCAAAAAATCCACAAGTAACAGGTGGATTTTGTTATGGAAAAGCAGAGAAATCCACATGAAACCAGCACGGAAATGTGTTTGGAAACCCGCACCAATGTGCAGGGAGAGCCTGAATATCTAACATGTCCACCGGACAGAAAATCTCTACTCAAGTTCTAGTAGCCGCCACATGTCAGACATCCCATAGCACAATTCTTGATGTGCTTGGCATATACAGGCGTAGCAAGAGCTAACCGCACTTATATCACAACGCAATGCTACGCAAATAGAGAAATGCGCTCTCTATACAGAAGGCGCTTGCTACATCTGCAGTTGCATACGTCTGGGGCATACATTTATGGGACACTCAATGGTTCAGCCAAACGTAATGTTGAAAAACTCCAGTTTTGGCCTTATGCAAACCGTGGATCTGCAAACCACAGATAATGGCAGTGTGCACCCGGCACTTTTCCATTTCGCACATCCTGCACTACTGTAGTACTGCCTCCTCTTGTCCACAATCTGGCCAAGAACAGGACATCAGGACATGTTCAATTTTTTTTGTGGAGCTACAGAACGGACCTACAGATGTGGACAACACTCAATGTGCTGTCCGATTCTTTTGCCGCCATAGAAATAAATGAGCCTGCATCTGATCTGCAAAAAATGTAGATTGGATGTGGACAAAAAATACGGTCATGTGCATGGGATCTTATAGTGTTCAAGGAGCATTTGAAAACATTAGTTACACCACTCCAATGGGCAGGAGGATAGCCCAGTGTATATCATTACGCATTTCTTCAGAACCGCTCATGTCGTTTTCAAAATGTTCTCATGGTGGACAACTGAGCAAGGTCAAGAAGGAACCCACCGCATCAGCCTATCCTCTTTCTAGCCTTGAATAGTGGTGCGGCCACCTGCATTTCAGAGTGAGTCGAGGGTTCATAGGATGTCATACTGGATGCCTGACAGAAGGAATAAAAAGCACTCTACACATAGGACTGTTTACGCCTATGCTCCATTGACTACCTAATTTGATATAAATGAATGACCTGAAAGCAGGCCTTATACTCATCAATTACTTCCTAATCACTTCCTGGTGTAACCAAATTCAAGACATAAACCTATCTCAAAAGTAGGGGAAGGACACGAGGCATTATATCGTAAGAGCACGATAAAATTTTATAACAATTTCATAGAACATAGAGATGTCCCTCAACACCTGTCAACCCCCCCCCCCCCCCCAGTGCCCTATCCAAGCGCTGACTAATAGTTAAAAAGTTTCTAGACACTACACAAATAAATGTACTCAAACATAAGATGAACCAAGAAGTAGCATCTGCTTTGACCTCTCTGTTCTTCTGATCCAACACAAACTGAGCACTGAGGCTCAAAATGAAAAGGTTCAAGTTTTTTTTCTGTTCTCCAGTTGGATCACAAGAATGGATAACTTAAAAGGGTTTCCTGAGACTTAAATACGGATGACTTCTCCTCAGGATAGGTCATCACTATCTGATCAGTGGGGGGGCTGACACCAGGGACCCCCACCAATCAGCTGTTTGAGAAGGCAGCAGTGCTCGTAGTAGAGAAGTAGCCTTCTCACAGCTTTCCCTAGGCCAGTTCCGACACGTTCATCTGTCACGTGGCCTAGGCGTGGCTCAGCCCCATAGAAGTGAATGAGGCTGAGCGCAGTACCAAGCACAGCCGCTATACAACGTACGGCACTGTGCTTGGTGAGCACTGAGAAGGCCACGGCGCTCACAGGAGCACCAGTGCCATCTCAAACAGCTGATCAGCAGGGGGTCCCCGGTGTCGGACGCCCACAGATCCGATACTGATGACTTATCCAGAGGAGGACAAGTTATCAGTATTTAAATCTCGGAAAACCCTTTTAACGCAGATGTGAAAAAGCCCTTACAAACATTGGGGGAAGAGTTACCAAACTGGTGTAAAGCTGCCAAAAATGAAAGGTGGAATCTGATTGGGCAACTAAGCCAGTTCTACAAATCTCCCCCATTATGTCTATTTTTCAGCATTTTCCAGATCAATGAATACAGCCAGTAATGTAAACCATGGAGGGTTTCATTCTGGTTGTTGCACCTACATCAAGGAACATGTACAAGTACAACTACTTGTATGTGTTAAAAAATAAAATAAAATACACAACTATAGCATAAATATCATATAAGTTCTTAAACTTAATAATAAAAGTACAGATGGAAACGTTATTACTGACTGTAATAATAGACGTGGAAGCAAAAAAAAAAGGTGTATTAAAGGGGATTCCCAAAGGATATTTATCACCTTTCAGGAGGATAGGTTACAAAAGCCAAATTGACATTGAATATAGCAACACCACGCATGGTCAGAGTTAATGGAACTAACACAGTAGGGTACAGCTCTGAATGGAGTAGCACGCTGCTGGCTCACCACTGCAGATGTTCAGCGAGGAGATACCCCCTATCTGCCGTGGGGGGGCTGGAGACCTCCATTTTGGTGCTCATGGGGGCCACAACAAGCAGACATCTATTATTCATTTTAAAACGCCATTACGCATTCCATGCTGCCACATCTAAAATGGGGCAGACACATATAAAACAAAACAAGCATGATAGTCGAGTACCTCAGTTTATTTATGAGAGGCCCTGTGGTTGGACAGGGAGGTCCCAGCAGTAGACTGCCCACCAATCTAATAATATCTCCTATTCTGTGGACAGGAGGTAACTTGAAAATACCAGGATATCCCCATAAGAATACTAGACATTAACTAGATTTTGAAAAGTTTACAAACCTTCCCATGGTGCAGATCTGTAGCCCCCAAGATTCAGCTGAATGCTAGTATCTCCTTCCTCTCTTGCTCGTCCCAACAACATCCAATTTTCCACAGCACTTTGGTCACTATCGGATGTTAGACACACTTCACTGACTGCCGCATCTTCCTCTTCTGAACTTCCTCTGATCACAAGAACTTCCTGGACAATCCCACCTTTGTAACTTTTGCCAGTGTCTGGAGACTTTGCTCCTTTAAGTTTAGACAACTTCTTCTTCTTAGGTGAGGCTTTAGGAGTTGATCGGTTCTCTGGCGGTCTTATTGCTGATGTTACGTTATACTTAGTCTTGGAACTGTACACAATGTCTTCTTCCAAACTGTCAGAAAGGATGACCACCGCAGAAGAGTCTGTAGCCCTTATATCATCACTGTCCGAAATCACAATCACAGATTTCTTTTCATGGGAGCTGGTCTTTAGGTTGCCCACTTTCTCCACAACATCATCCTCTTTCTCCTCATCATCCAGTAGGTCGCCCTTGCTGAGATCCTGGGAATAGTGCACCTGGCTATAAAGGTAGGTTTCCACCTCGCTGTCAATGCTCTCCTCACTGGAAGACTCTTCACGATACAGTTCATCTTCATAAGCAGCCAGGTCATCCTCATCATTAAACATAGTGAAGGAGGTTCTGTAGTAAATGTAACAATACAAATAGCCATGAAACCGGTCAGCTGGATAGATTTACTATTCAAAATGCGCTAGGTTGCGCAAACAAACTGGTACTGCAAAGTGTTTTTTAGACACTTTTCTAACCTTTTTACACTTTGCCCAGTGAGGGGCATTACTTAGCGGGAAGGGGATATGGTTTAAACACGCAAAAAAATACACCAAAATTTGAGCTCATTTTTTGCAGTAAAACTAACCCAACTAGGTGGCATAAAATGAGACAGTCTAAAGGTGCACCAGATTCCACATCCAATCTGTCACCTATTAATAAACGTGCCGTATGTGTTATTTGATCATGACGTCATTTGGTGACATCAAAGTTTCATTCTTGAAGCATGCAGCCAAAGCTTTGTAGGAAGACTCAGAGTCTGATGTATTCATGAAGGCTGCTGATTGACAGATGTCTCCCTATGTACAAAATCCCAAAGAAAGCTGTCAACTAGCAGCAGGAGGGGGAGAGACTGCATATCATCAATACAAGGGACACTTCTTGAGCAGTGCAGGCCGGGATCACACACCGAGCTTAACGGCCTCAAATATATAATAAATGTGCTTTCTCTAATATAAAGTATTCAGAGGTGGATAGATCAAAGACCCTCCTCACAGCCAAGGCTCTCAGGAGCATCAGATACTTAGGCACCTGGCTGGCGGCTGCAGGTACCCTCCTGAGTTCAACTGTACCGCCGTCTTCAGGACTGTAATACAGTTGTATACTGCAGCGGGGGAAGCAGTATTGTGCACTGTGGTATTTTGTTCTGCTGGGGCAGTATATTGTGCTGCACTGTGTTATTTGGTTCTGCTGTGGCAGTATATTGTGCTGTACTGTGGTATCTGGTTCTGCTGGGGCAGTATATTGTGCTGCACTGTGGTATCTGGTTCTGCTGGGGCAGTATATTGTGCTGCACTGTGGTATTTGGTTCTGCTGGGGCAGTATATTGTGCTGCACTGTGGTATTTGGTTCTGCTGGGGCAGTATATGGTGCTGCACTGTGGTAATTGGTTCTGCTGTGGCAGTATATTGTGCTGCACTGTGGTATTTGGTTCTGCTGGGGCAGTATATTGTGCTGCACTGTGGTATCTGGTTCTGCTGGGGCAGTATATTGTGCTGCACTGTGGTATCTGGTTCTGCTGGGGCAGTATATTGTGCTGCACTGTGGTATCTGGTTCTGCTGGGGCAGTATATTGTGCTGCACTGTAGTATTTGGTTCTGCTGGGGCAGTATATTGTGCTGCACTGTAGTATTTGGTTCTGCTGGGGCCGTATATTGTGCTGCACTGTGGTATTTGGTTCTGCTGGGGCAGTATATTGTGCTGCACTGTGGTAATTGGTTCTGCTGTGGCAGTATATTGTGCTGCACTGTGGTATCTGGTTCTGCTGGGGCAGTATATTGTGCTGCACTGTGGTATCTGGTTCTGCTGGGGCAGTATATTGTGCTGCACTGTGGTATCTGGTTCTGCTGGGGCAGTATATTGTGCTGCACTGTAGTATTTGGTTCTGCTGGGGCAGTATATTGTGCTGCACTGTGGTATTTGGTTCTGCTGGGGCAGTATATTGTGCTGCACTGCAGTATTTGGTCCTGCTGGGACAGTATATTGTGCTGCACTGTGGTATTTGGTTCTGCTGGGGCAGTATATTGTGCTGCACTGTGGTATCTGGTTCTGCTGGGGCAGTATATTGTGCTGCACTGTAGTATTTGGTTCTGCTGGGGCAGTATATTGTGCTGCACTGTGGTATCTGGTTCTGCTGTAGCAGTATATTGTGCTACACTGTGGTATTTGGTTCTGCTGGGGCAGTATATTGTGCTACACTGTGGTATTTGGTTCTGCTGGGGCAGTATATTGTGCTGCACTGTGGTATCTGGTTCTGCTGGGGCAGTATATTGTGCTGCACTGTGGTATTTGGTTCTGCTGGGGCGGTATATTGTGCTATACTGTGGTACTTGGTTCTGCTGGGGCAGTATATTGTGCTGCACTGTGGTATCTGGTTCTGCAGGGGCAGTATATTGTGCTGCACTGTGGTAATTGGTTCTGCTGGGGCAGTATATTGTGCTGCACTGTGGTATCTGGTTCTGCTGGGGCAGTATATTGTTCTGCACTGTGGTAGTTGGTCCTGCTGGGGCAGTATATTGTGCTGCACTGTGGTATCTGGTTCTGCTGGGGCAGTATATTGTGCTGCACTGTGGTATTTGGTTCTGCTGGGGCAGTATATTGTGCTGCACTGTGGTATCTGGTTCTGCTGGGGCAGTATATTGTGCTACACTGTGGTACTTGGTTCTGCTGGGGCAGTATATTGTGCTGCACTGTGGTATTTGGTTCTGCTGGGGCAGTATATTGTGCTGTACTGTGGTATTTGGTTCTGCTGGGGCAGTATATTGTGCTGCACTGTGGTATTTGGTTCTGCTGGGGAAGTATATTGTGCTGCACTGTGGTATTTGGTTCTGCTGGGGCAGTATTTTGTGCTACACTGTGGTACTTGGTTCTGCTGGGGCAGTATATTGTGCTGCACTGTGGTATTTGGTTCTGCTGGGGCGGTATATTGTGCTATACTGTGGTACTTGGTTCTGCTGGGGCAGTATATTGTGCTGCACTGTGGTATCTGGTTCTGCAGGGGCAGTATATTGTGCTGCACTGTGGTAATTGGTTCTGCTGGGGCAGTATATTGTGCTGCACTGTGGTATCTGGTTCTGCTGGGGCAGTATATTGTTCTGCACTGTGGTAGTTGGTCCTGCTGGGGCAGTATATTGTGCTGCACTGTGGTATCTGGTTCTGTTGGGGCAGTATATTGTGCTGCACTGTGGTATTTGGTTCTGCTGGGGCAGTATATTGTGCTGCACTGTGGTATCTGGTTCTGCTGGGGCAGTATATTGTGCTACACTGTGGTACTTGGTTCTGCTGGGGCAGTATATTGTGCTGCACTGTGGTATTTGGTTCTGCTGGGGCAGTATATTGTGCTGCACTGTGGTATTTGGTTCTGCTGGGGCAGTATTTTGTGCTACACTGTGGTACTTGGTTCTGCTGGGGCAGTGTATTGTGCTGCACTTGACCCTCCTCCTGACATATCGGGCATGCTGCAGATTGCCTCCATTCTCTTTTAAGGGAACCTGTCACCATGAAAATGTGACCTAATCTGTAGGCAGCATGTTATAGAGCAGGAGGAGATGAGCAGATGGATGTATAGTTTTATGGGAAAAGATTCAGTAAAACTTGTATTTTAGTCATTTACATTCCTGCTCATTCTGGGCTTTGAAGACAAGTAGACGGTCCTATCGGTGACTGACAGCTATCTCTGTATACACAGTCATAGATGGTGGGTTGTCAGTCACCGATAGGACCATCTCCTTGTCTTCAAAGCCCAGAAAGAGCAGGAATGTAAATGTATAAAATACAAGTTATACAGAATATCTCCCCATAAAACTATACATCAATCTGCTCAGCTCCTCCTGCTCTATAACCTGCAGCCCGCAGCTCAGACACCATGTTCAATGTGACAGGTTCCCTTTGATATATTCATTAAAGGGGTATTCCAGTTATAATAAGTTAGATTTGTGGGGGTCCTACTGCTACAGATTAGTGGGGCCCCATAGTCTGTGGAGTGAAATGGACGGAGTGGCTGTTCGGGAATGCATGTTGCTACTACATGCATGTCTATGGGAGCACCAGATATAGCCAAGCGCTGTACTCCGACCTGAAGACACAGAGACAGTTGATTGTAATGGGGAAGCAGGGAGCTGTCTGCTCTTTGCGTCACCATTCAACCCAACTGCCGGCACTCCCCAGCAGGCACCATGCGGTCACGCATCATGTGGCTGGTCTGTGCAGGAGGAGCACGTTCATCCTACTCAGCCCAGCGGAGCGACGTGCACCCTTTCGTGCTGCTGGGGAGCGCAGTATGTGCTCCGACCATTGGGAAAAGGCCTAGGTGAGAATTCTATGGTTTTTTTATTTTTTATTTTACTAATAAAAGGTGGAAGTACTGAAAAGGGGGCCTAACTACAGTGAAGGGGGCACAGTGTGTCCATCCCTACAGTGAAGTGAAGGGGGCACAGTGTGTCCATCCCTACAGTGAAGTGAAGGGGGCACAGTGTGTCCATCCCTACAGTGAAGTGAAGGGGGCACAGTGTGTCCATCCCTACAGTGAAGTGAAGGGGGCACAGTGTGTCCATCCCTACAGTGAAGTGAAGGGGACACAGTGTGTCCATCCCTACAGTGAAGTGAAGGGGGCACAGTGTGTCCATCCCTACAGTGAAGTGAAGGGGGCACAGTGTGTCCATCCCTACAGTGAAGTGAAGGGGGGCACAGTGTATCCATCCCTACAGTGAAGTGAAGGGGGCACAGTGTGTCCATCCCTACAGTGAAGTGAAGGGGGCACAGTGTGTCCATCCCTACAGTGAAGTGAAGGGGGCACAGTGTGTCCATCCCTACAGTGAAGTGAAGGGGGCACAGTGTGTCCATCCCTACAGTGAAGTGAAGGGGGCACAGTGTGTCCATCCCTACAGTGAAGTGAAGGGGGCACAGTGTGTCCATCCCTACAGTGAAGTGAAAGGGGCACAATGTGTGGGCATATCTACGGTGAAGGGGGCACAGCTACAGTGAAAGGGGCACAGTGTGGGCACAGCTACAGTGAAAGGGGCACAGTGTGGGCATACCTACAGTGAAAGGGGCACAGTGTGGGCATACCTACAGTGAAGGGGCACAGTATGCCATACCAATAGTGAAGGAGACAGTGTGGGCATAACTACAGTGAAGGTGGCACAGTGTGGGCATAACTACAATGAAGTGGGCATAACTACAGTGAAGGAGCACAATGTGGGCATAACTACAGTGAAGGAGCACAATGTGGGCATAACTACAGTGAAGGAGCACAATGTGGGCATAACTTCTGTGTGGGGGCACTAAGGGGTTTGAGCTGGATTGGATGTGTATAGATACGGAGAGGGTGGAGTTAGAGTTGTGCCTTAGTATTAAATAAAATTGCAGCTATTGTCCCTCTTTGGCGGAGGAATGTCAATGCCAGGTCTCCCTGCTGTGGTGGGACTACCAGGCCACAGCGATGGCGATCAGGTCAGGACCACAGGCATATGATGTGTAGCCATATGGACACAGTGACCAGTCATAAAGCATTTCTAACTTTTATCAGAGAGAACAGGGTGTGAACCAAATAAAAAGTTCTTCAGGTCCACGACAAATCTAATATATGTAACTACACTGACACCACCTAATACACAGCGAGATCACAGCAACAGGCAGAACATATGCGGCTGCCATGGCATTCTGGGAGTTGTAGTTTCCCAGGCGGCCGCTCCATCCAGTCACACACACTGTAATAATGGTACCTGGCGGATGACAGTCCGCTTCCCGGCTGCACATGTGGGCTCAAGTCATTAACAGGAAGTTCCGAGGGGAAACAAACACACATCCTGCTGCACGTGGGAACCAATGTCACAGTCAGAACGTCCCCCTGGAAACAACATACAGTTCCTCTAGTTCCGCAGCCAGGAGTTCCTAGTATGTGACTAGTATGGAGATGCTCCTGTATGATGTCATAGAATAAGGCGGAGTCTCGTCATCCATGGGGCGGGGCCTCGGGATTTGTAGGAGATTCTACAGAGCAGGTTATTGGGGAGAAGAGCAGAGGCAGCAGGTGGCTGTGTGGAGGAGAACAATGATGTTACTTTTACTTGGGGGCCCGTTTACAGGGGCTGAAGAGAGGAGGAGTGATCTTTGTACTGGAGACTGTATGTTTGAAGAGGGGGAGTGATATTATTTACATGGGACTGTATGCTGGAGGGACTGAAGGTGGGGGAGTGATGTATTTTACATGGGACTGTATGCTGGAGAGGCTGAAGGTGGGGGAGTGATGTATTTTACATGGGACTGTATGCTGGAGGGACTGAAGGTGGGGGAGTGATGTATTTTACATGGGACTGTATGCTGGAGAGGCTGAAGGTGGGGGAGTGATGTATTTTACATGGGACTGTATGCTAGAGGGACTGAAGGTGGGGGAGTGATGTATTTTACATGGGACTGTATGCTGGAGAGGCTGAAGGTGGGGGAGTGATGTATTTTACATGGGACTGTATGCTGGAGGGACTGAAGGCAGGGGGAGTGATGTATCTTACATGGGACTGAATGCTGGAGGGACTGAAGGCAGGGGGGAGTGATGTATCTTACATGGGACTGTATGCTGGAGGGACTGAAGGCAGGGGGAGTGATGTATCTTACATGGGACTGTATGCTGGAGGGACTGAAGGCAGGGGGGAGTGATGTATCTTACATGGGACTGTATGCTGGAGAGGCTGAAGGTGGGGGAGTGATGTATTTTACATGGGACTGTATGCTGGAGGGACTGAAGGTGGGGGAGTGATGTATTTTACATGGGACTGTATGCTGGAGAGGCTGAAGGTGGGGGAGTGATGTATTTTACATGGGACTGTATGCTGGAGGGACTGAAGGCAGGGGGAGTGATGTATCTTACATGGGACTGAATGCTGGAGGGACTGAAGGCAGGGGGGAGTGATGTATCTTACATGGGACTGTATGCTGGAGGGACTGAAGGCAGGGGGAGTGATGTATCTTACATGGGACTGTATGCTGGAGGGACTGAAGGCAGGGGGGAGTGATGTATCTTACATGGGACTGTATGCTGGAGGGACTGAAGGCAGGGGGAGTGATGTATCTTACATGGGACTGTATGCTGGAGGTACTGAAGGCAGAGGGGAGTAATGTATCTTACATGGGACTGTATGCTGGAGGGACTAA
The DNA here is from genome assembly GCF_905171765.1 of Bufo bufo. Taxonomy (NCBI): domain Eukaryota; kingdom Metazoa; phylum Chordata; class Amphibia; order Anura; family Bufonidae; genus Bufo; species Bufo bufo. The sequence continues at coordinate 420,078,704 of NC_053390.1, forward strand.
TGGCAGGGGGGAGTAATGTATCTTACATGGGACTGTATGCTGGAGGGACTAATGGCAGGGGGGAGTAATGTATCTTACATGGGACTGTATGCTGGAGGGACTGAAGGCAGGGGGGAGTGATGTATCTTACATGGGACTGTATGCTGGAGGTAGGGCTGCAATGATTACTTGAGTAAATCGAGTAAGGCTACTTTCACACTAGCGTTCGGAGCGGGTCCGTCTGATGTTTCATCAGACGGATCCGCTCCTATAATGCAGACGTTTGGATCCGTTCAGAACGGATTCGTCTGCATTATAGTTTAAAAATTTTTTTCTAAGTGTGAAAGTAGCCTGAACGGATCCGTCCAGACTTTACATTGAAAGTCAATGGGGGCGGATCTGTTTGAAGATTGAGCCATATAGTGTCATCTTCTAACGGATCCGTCCCCATTGACTTACATTGTAAGTCTGGACGGATCCGCTTGCCTCCCTACGGCCAGACGGACACCCGAATGCTGCAAGCAGCGTTCAGGTGTCCGCTTGCTGAGCGGAGGCTGAACGCTGCCAGACTGATGCATTCTGAGCGGATCCGCGTCCACTCAGAATGCATTGGGGCAGTACGGATGCGTTCGGGGCCGCTTGTGAGCCCCTTCAAACGGAGCTCACAAGCGGAACCCCGAACGCAAGTGTGAAAGTAGCCTAACTCAACACAAAAAAATCCTTGTTGCAAATTTGCTGCATCGAGGATTTGTTTGTGTCATGTGACCATGGAGCGTTAGTGAAGCGCTTGCTACTACTCACGCTCTGTGGTCACTCACTGGCCCACACCACGCTGCACTGGATCCTGACACATCGTCAGGACATGGCACACTTAAGCGCGCACTATGACCTGACGCTCAAGACCTGTGGAATGTCGGCAGCGTCCCTACAGGAGAGGTAATAGAAAGAGAGAATCCAGCTTCTTGTGGAGTAAAAAATAGTTTTTTATTGGCTCATCGTATAAAATCCACCAAAATCACAGGAAAAAGGTGTACAGTAACATGTTTCGGGCTACAGAATCCGGCCCTTCATCAAGACACGTGTCTTGATGAAGGGGTAATGGGAAAAGGGGTAATGATGTATTTTACATAGGACTGTATGTTGGAGGGATTAATCGATTACTCTAATAAGAAAAAACTAATAAAAAAGAACGTAAAATGTCATCAGACCTCTGTGCCATCAGCTCCCCCCCAGTGCCATCAGTCCTATGTGCCATCAGCTCCCCCCATGCCATCAGCTTCCCCCCTCAGTGCCATCAGCTCCCCCCCAGTGCTATAAATCCTCTGTGCCATCAGCTCCCCCCATGCCATCAGTCCCCCCGTGCCATCAGTCCCCCAGTGCCATCAGCTCCCCCCCATGCTATCAGTCCTCGGGTCATCAATCCCCCAGTGCTATCAGCTCCCCATGCCACCAGCCCCCCCTCTCTGCCATCAGTCCTCTGTGCCATCAGCTCCCTCCAGTGCCATTAATCCTCTGTGCCATCAGCTTCCCCCATGCCATCACTCCTCTGTGCCATCAGTCCCCCAGTGCCATCAGCTCCCCCAGTGCCATTACTTCCCATGCCATCAATCTTCAGTGCCATCAGCCCCCCCTTCAGTGTCATCAATCTTCTGTGCCATCAGCTCCCCCTATGCCATCAGTCCCCCAGTGCCATCAATCCTCTGTGCCATCAGTCCCCCAGTGCCATTAATCCTCTGTGCCATCTGTCCCCAATGCTATGAGTCCTCTGTGCCATCATCCCCTCCGATACCAGCGTGCCCTCAGCTCCCCCAGTGTCACCATCTCCGCTCCTAGTCTCCAGCAGCCCTTTAATACTTACCTTTCCTGTAGGGGCGCCGCTCCACAACTCCTCGGTCTTCTTCTCCGCGCGCTGCAATGTTGTCCTGATGTCACGCAGCGTCAGGTCATAGTGCACGCAAACGTGCACTATGTCCTGACGATGTGTCAGGAGGACAGTGCAGCGCGCGGCCCGGCGGGTGACCATGGAGCGGTGAATAGTAGCAAGCACTTCACTCCCGCTCAGTGGTCACATGACACAAACAAATCCTCAATGCCTAAAATTTGCATCAAGGATTTTTTGTGTCGAATTAGGCTACTTTCACAGTAGCGTTAAAGTTTTCTGGTACTGAGTTCCATCATAGGGGCTCAATACATAAATCAGTTTTATCCTTATGCATTCTGAAAGGAAAGCCATCCGTTCAGTATGCATCAGGATGTCTTCTGTTCCGTCCCTTTTGCTGCGGTATTTTCTCCAGCCAAAATTCCGGAACACTTGCCGGATTGCTGGATCCGGCATTAATTTCCATTGACATTTATTAATGCCGATCCAGTACCAAGTGTGCATGCGCAGACCTTTAACCTGTTTAGGACATAGGGTGTACCGGTACGCCCTAATGTCCCGATCCTTAAGGACACAGGACGTACCGGTACGTCCTATATATTTCCGATCACCGCCGGGCAGTGATCGGAAGAAGGTGCCTGCTCAAATCATTGAGCAGGCACCTTGGCTAAATGCGGGGGGGGGGGGGGGGGGGGGGGTCGTGACCCCCCTGAGGCATCGGTGCTTCCTTCCTGTGACAAGCCTGTGAGATCCAGCCCCCTGGATCTCACAGGCCGGAAGCTGTATGAGTAATACACACAGTATTACTCATACAGCCAATGCATTCCAATACAGAAGTATTGGAATACATTGTAAAGGATTAGACCCCCAAAAGTTGAAGTCCCAAAGTGGGACAAAAAATAAAGTGAAATAAAGTTTCCCCCCCCAAAAATTAAAAGTTTCAAGTAAAAATAAACAAAAACGTAATTTTCCCGAAATAAAGTAAAAAAAAAATTGGTAAAAATTGGGAGGGGGGGAAGTAGACATATTAGGTATCGCCGCGTTCGTGTCGATCGGCTCTATAAACATATCACATGACGTACCCCTCAAATGAACACCGTAAAAAATAAAAACTGTGCTAAATAAAAAAAAGTGTCACCTTACATCACAAAAAGTACAACAGCAAGCGATTAAAAAGGCGTATGCCAACCAAAATAGTACCAATCTAACCGTCACCTCATCCCGCAAAAAATGAGCCCCTACCTGAGACAATCGCCCAAAAAAAAAACAAAAAACCTATGGCTCAGAATATTGAGACACTAAAACATAATTTTTTTTTTGTTTTAAAAAAGCTGTTATTGTGTAAAACTTACCTAATATGTATACTTTTTTTTTTATTTATGTATCACCGCGTCCGTATCGACCGGCTCTATAAAAATATCTCATGACCTAACCCCTCAGATGAACACCGTAAAAAATAAAAACTGTGCTAAATAAAAAAAAATTGTCACCTTACATCACAAAAAGTGTAATAGCAAGCGATCAAAAAGTCATATGCACCCCAAAATAGTGCCAATCAAACCGTCATCTCATCCCGCCCTACCTAAGATAATCGCCCAAAAACTGCAAAAACTATGGCTCTCAGACTATGGAGACACTAAAACATGATTTTTTTTTTTCAAAAATGATATTATTGTGTAAAACTTACATAAATAAATAAAGTATACATATTAGGTATCGCCGCGTCCGTGACAACCTGGTCTATAAAAATACCACATGATCTAACCTGTCAGATGAATGTTGTAAGTAGCAAAAATAAAAACGGTGCCAAAACAGCTATTTCTTGTTACCTTGCCTCACAAAAAGTGTAATATAGCGCAACCAAAAATCATATGTACCCTAAAATAGTACCAACAAAACTGCCACCCTATCCCGTAGTTTCTAAAATGGGGCCACTTTTTTGGAGTTTCTACTCTAGGGGTGCATCAGGGGGGCTTCAAATGGGACATGGTGTCAAAAAACCAGTCCAGCAAAATCTGTCTTACAAAAATCGTATGGCATTCATTTCCTTCTGCGCCCTGCCATGTGCCCGTACAGCGGTTTACGACCACAAATGGGGTGTTTCTGTTAACTACAGAATCAGAGCCATAAATATTGTTTGGTTTGGCTGTTAACCCTTGCTTTGTAACTGGAAATAAATTATTAAAATAGAAAATCTGCCAAAAAAGTGAAATTTTTAAATTGTAACTCTATTTCCCATTAATTCTTGTGGAACACCTAAAGGGTAAACAAAGTTTGTGAAATCGGTTTTGAATACATTTAGGGGTGTAGTTTCTAGAATGGGGTCATTTTTGGGTGGTTTCTATTATGTAAGCCTCACAAAGTGACTTCAGATCTGAACTAGTCCTTGAAAAGTGGGTTTTTGAAAATTTCTGAAAAATTTCACGATTTGCTTCTAAACTTCTAAGCCTTGTAACGTCCCCCAAAAATAAAATGTCATTCCCAAAATGATCCAAACATGAAGTAGACATGTGGGAAATGTAAAGTAATAACTATTTTTGTAGGTATTACTATGTATTATAGCAGTAGAGAAATTGAAACTTGGAAACTAGCAATAACGCTAGTGTGAAATTACCCTTACTTGATTCAATCGAGTAATCGTTTCAGACCTAATGTCAAGCCCGCTTCTACCATGAGAAGGCCTGAAGCCCATGAGGCAGTAGAACGGTGCAGGTGGTCGTGATAACATCATTACAAACTCCTGCATCACACCATGGGCGGCGCAACAATGCCGTCACGTGCCTAGATCATCACGCTGCCTGTGACCTGGCGCAGGAGGTTGGGGGGATGTCATTGCGAGCGCCGGATACAGGTGAGTATAACGTTTGTGTTTCTAAATATGTCTATGTATGGCACCATGGGGTTAATAGAGCATTATATATCAGAGCATTATACTAGAGGGGGAGGGTATTATATATGAGGCATTATACTACAGGAGGAGATCATTATATATGGGGCCTTATACTAGAGGTGGGGGGGCATTATATATTTGGGCATTATACTAGAGGTGGAGAGCATTATATATGGGGGCATTATACTAGAGGGGGAAGAGCATTATATATGGAGGCATCTTACTAGAGGGGGGAGTATTATAATACAGACAGCACTATAGGGAGACATTATAATGCAGGTGAAGCGCTACAGTGGTCTAATACAAATAGGCACTACACGGGTTGCATTATACATAGTGGCACTATAGCATTCTGTCTCCTTGTTGGCCCCAAGTGTTTTTTGTTTTGTTTTTCTTCTAAATGGGTATTTATATAGATAGGTCTTAGATGATTGTGACTTTTTCAGTTTTTATCTCTATTAACGAAGTTTTTTTTTTTTTTTCCCAGCCTATGAACACTCAGCATTGTTACAGTGCCCCCACTTACAGTGCACTGTCCAAGAGCTTGGAGAAGTAGAGGAGTGGTCGGTGAATCTGATAGCCTGACATATATATTCACTGAACAGCAGCCCCAGCTTCCCTTCCTGTATTGATGCCAGCATCTCTCCCCCAGGATTATAATGCCAGCTTTGCCCCCCCTCCCCCCAGGATTATAATGCCAGCATTGGCCCCCATTCCCCCCAGGATTATAATTGGGGATGAGCGAATCGACTTCGGTTCATCGGAGCCAATACATTCTAATACTGTATGGAGCTCCTGCTCCGTACAGTATTAGAGCGAAGTTTTACGTGAATCAACTTTGGATGTTTCATCCGAAGTTGATTTGCTCATCCCCAATTATAATGCTAGTATTGCCCCTCCCCCTCCAGTCTTATAATGCCAGCATTGTCCCCCTTCTTCAGTGGTGGTAGTGATATTATTTTCAGTGTAACTAATTTAATTTAAAAAGTGGCTTTAGTTTAAAGGAGTTCTGCAGTTTGTTTAAACTGATGATCTATCCTCTGGATAGATCATCAGCATCTGACCGACGGGGGTCCGACACCTGGGACCCCCGCCGATCAGCTGTTTGAGAAGGCGGCGGCGGCGCTCCAGCAGCGCCGCGGCCTTCTCACTGTTTACCGCTGGCCCAGTGACGTCACGACTAGTATCAACTGGCCGGGTGTGGCTAAGCTCTGTTCACATGAATGGAGCTTAGCCCCGCCCAGGCAAGTTGATACTAGTCGTGATGTCACTGGGCCAGCGGTAAACAGTGAGAAGGCTGCGGCGCTACTGGAGCGCCGCTGCCTTCTCAAACAGCTGATCGGCGGGGGTCCCGGGTGTCGGACCCCCGCCGGTCAGATGCTGATGATCTATCCAGAGGATAGATCATCAGTTTAAACAAACTGCAGAACCGCTTTAAAGATTTATACTGTTAAAGAGCAGCTGTCACCATGATCAACCTTATTAAATGGAATGTCGCCTAATTTTACTATATGTAACCCGTGGAAATACAATGTAGCGTTACATAATATAAATAAAACCGTCCCTCTTTCAGGAGCGCCTCCCCCTAAAAGGAATCTGCCACCACGGTCTTGGACTGTTATATATGAGTAGTCCTGCAGATAAGGAGTCCAGATCGTTATTTTCCTACTTCCTTCAGTTCCTCCGCTGTCAGCACTCAGAGCTGCATTAAAATACAGTTTTTAGACCGCCGTGCTAACCCTAACAGGAGTCTTCTCGATTAGCACGGCATGGCAGTCCACAGTTTGTATTTCAGGGCAGATTTGAGTGTTTAGTGGCATAATAGGGAGCATTAGAAAAAACTGGTGATCTGGACTCCTTATCTGCTGTACTACTCACGTATTGCTGTATGTAATCTTGCTGACAGATTCCTTTACCTTACATAATGCCCTAGTAGGGTTGATCAAGGTGAATTAAATGAGCCCTATGTTACTGCAATCTCCTGTATGGTTGTCGCAAAATCTTTTGCAAATGAGGTGCTCAGAGCACTGGCAGGCTGTCACGGATGATGTTGCAGATAGCTGGAAGTTATGAATAAACGTCCGACTGGCTTGATCCCAAACTAAGGAGCATATAGGTGACCCCTATAAAACCCTAAGGCCCCTTTCACACGGGCGTTGCGGGGAAATGTGCGGGTGTTCACAGAAGTTCGGGCTTGGGATCGGTGTTCTGTAGATTGTATTATTTTCCCTTATAACATGGTTATAAGGGAAAATAATAGCATTCTGCATACAGAATGCATAGTAAACTAGCGCTGGAGGGGTTAAAAAAAAATAAAAAAAATTTAACTCTCCTTAATCCACTTGATCACGGCCCGGCATCTCCTTCTGTCTCCTTTGTTGAATAGGACCTGTGGTGAGCATTAATTACAGGAACAGGACCTTTGATGACGTCACTCCGGTCATCACATGATCCATCACCATGGTAAAAGATCATGTGATGACCGGAGTGACGTCATCAAAGGTCCTTGACCTATAATGAATGCTCACCACAGGTCCTGTTCAGTAAAGGAAACAGAAGGAGGACATCGCGATCAAGTGGACTAAGGTGAGTTACATTTTAAAAAAAAATTTTTGAACCCCTCCAGCGCTATTTTACTATGCATTCTGTATTCAGAATGATATTATTTTCCCTTATAACCATGTTATAAGGGAAAATAATAATGATCGGGTCTCCATCCCGATCGTCTCCTAGCAACCGTGCGTGAAAACCGCACCGCATCCGCACTTGCTTGCGGATGCTTGCGATTTTCACGCAACCCCATTCACTTCTATGAGGCCTGCGTTGCGTGAAAAACGCAGAATATAGAGCATGCTGCGATTTTCATGCAACGCACAAGTGATGCGTGAAAATCACCGCTCATGTGAACAGCCCCATAGAAATGAATGGGTCAGGATTCAGTGCGGGTGCAATGCGTTCAACTCACGCATCGCATCCGCGCGGAATACTCGCCCGTGTGAAAGGGGCCTAAGAGCTCACCCTGACTGCTAAGCACATACAAGGGTCTCAAAGGTAGACGATTGTATGCCCCCGTACCTAGACTGTGTGACACCTGAAAACCCTATAATAGTGAGGGGACACGACCACCGGCTCCCTGCACTTCATATGGAGGGAGTCAGGGTCACCTAGAATCAAGCCAGCAAGGAAACACAATACAAGAAAGGACTTATCTGAACAAGCAGCAGCAGAAGCCTCCAGCAGTGAACACTTCAATCCAGGAAGTAGTATAAACCGCAAAGTGAGGCAGTATGGGAGGGAATATAAAGGAAAGAGGATTAGTCTAAATAGGTGACACCTGGGAGAAAAAAAATGAGATGAGAAAGTGAAACCAAAACAAAGAACATCATGCAAGAGGGAGAGAAGGACGTCTGTCAGACCTTCTCACAGAAGTGGCGGTGACACAGGCAGGCCTAGCCCCTCAGAGCACCACTTCACCTTCTCCTCCCCCCCATTACAATTCCTGTCATGTCCTGTTTCACAGGGTCAGGCATATCCATTGTTTGGAAGCCCGGCCCTGAAATCTTGTGCTTGCCTCTGTGAGATTTATCGGCACATATATACAGTTGATCTCACAAGGCACTCCCAACTGAGACCTGCACTACGCAAGCGCCGATGTTGGTTTTTTATGTTTTACAACTTTTACAGAGCATTTTTTTTTTAATCCTGTTTCGTGTCACCATTTTTGGAGAGCCATCGTTTTTTTATTTTGAGGAGACTGACATCATAATAGCTTACCTAGTGCAGATCTCACAAGACTTCAGGGCCAGGCTTCTGAACAATGAGGATGCATGACCCTGTCAAATCAGACCATGAGGGTAATGGCGATGAGGGAGAGAGGAGGAGGTGAAGCAGTGCTCTGAGACTAGGCTAGCTCCGATCACCTAATTTGCATATGAATAAAAGTAAAGATTTTGCTGCGACCATACAGGTTATCCAGGAATTGATAAGGATTTACTATCCTCAGGATAGTTCTTTAGTATCAATTGGGGGGGTTCCAGTACTCCTGCCGATTAGCTGTTTCAGGGAGCCGCCGCGCTCACCGCTTAGCTGGCTCCCTGGCTGCTCTCCAAGGACAGCACAGTATATCGTATAGTGGCTGTGCTTAGTTTTGCAGCTCAACCCCATTGACTTTAATGTCATTGGCCTGGAAAGAGGTGTTGGACCCCCACCGATCTGATATTAATGACCAATAATGATCAGTTCTGCCAGGCGGTATGCATGTTTTAATACGGTGATCATGGCATGGTGACCGATGCTTGTTAAGTTTTATATTTAAACATATTTCTATCTGTCTTGTGTGGTTTGTGGTTATATATTTTAATAAAACAGTTGGATGAGAAAGACGGAACAAGACTACTTTCACATCTGTGGCACAGGTTCAGACAGAGAATAACCTGCCTGAGTTCTCAGATGCTACCGGAATGCCTGCCTACTCTTTATTAGAGGCCAATCTTCTGAGTTAACTGGTTTCCTCTTAAAACCGGACAACCCCTGTAAATGTTTACTTGGCTATGTACCTCCATTCTGTCACTAAGGACCCCAAGTTGTCTGAATTGTTTAGGGTACTTGCACACGTTGTGGAATATACTCATTTTTTTATACGTGGATTCCCTTGCACTTGTGAAAGGAGTGAGCAGCAGGTCAGCATACTGATTATAACCAAGCCAAAAGATGAGAAGCGGCAGAGCTACAATCATTCACCCTTAAAAATATATATTGTATTGTATTTATACAATAAAGATTTATTTTTAAGGGTGAATGATTGTAGCTCTGCCGCTTCTCATCTTTTGGTTTGGTTATATAAGGAGACAGTTGTGGACAGTTGGTATGTGTAGGGACTGGTGTGCTGCCAGTTCTATGTGAGGAGACAGGTGTGAAGTATTTTTAGGTGTAGGACCGGTGTTGTGGTGGCAGAAGCTGAGTGAGAAACCAGAATTCTACACCTTTACATAAACATTGTTATTTAGTTCTAAAAATTCATCTAAGCGTTTTGTAAAACTTTTTCTGCTGTGACCACGTCCGTAGGTTGACTAATCCACATATTTACACTTCTTACAGTAAAGAAGCCTTGACGCTTCTGGAGACTCCCCTTCTCTTTTGAGAGTTTTTTTTTTACATATGAACAGCGTTTTACTATATTCTTTGTATGGACCATTTATATATTTGTATATGTATGTTAATTATGTCTCCCCTTGGATGCCTCTCCTCAATACTAAATAAATTTAAAGAGGTTTTCCAAGATTTTTATACATATGAGCTATCCTCTGGATAGGTCATCAGTATCTGATCGGTGGGGGTCCAACACACGGGACACCGCCGATCAGCTGTGTGAGAAGGCACCAGCACTCACAGTAGCTTTTTATTTATTATATGCGCTTATATAGCGTTACTATATTCTGCAGCGCTTTACAGACATTAGCATACAACTGTCCCCAATGGGGCTCACAATCTAAGGTCCCTATCAGTATGTCTTTGGACAACGCCGATCAGCTGTTTGAGAAGGCACCAGCACTCACAGTAGCTTTGCGGCCTTCTCACAGCTTTTCCTAGGCCAGTGTTTGACATGTTCACCGGTCATGTGGCCTAGGTGTGGCTCAGCCCCGTAGAAGGGAATGGGGCTGAGCGCGATACCAAGCTTTACCTAGATACTGTCTTTACCTAGTAGCGTTAAAGGGGTTGTCTCAATGTACCACGACCACCATGGATTGCAGGGTGGTCATAACCATGGAAACAAGCAGTGTATAATGTGATTAAAAAATAAATCCAGCCAGCAAAGGATGCAATATGGACAATAACAATACATTAGTAAGTGCCTTGTATTAACTTTCTCTACATGATAAATGCCATGTGTTGAAGTGAGACAACCCCTTTAAGCTTTATTATAAGCACAATGCACTAACATGACATTGGTAGTAACCCCCTCATACCATACAAAATGGCAGCTACAGTTATCCATGGCCCCGACTACCAGTCATTTCCTGCCATTTTTTGCCCTATTTAAAGGACAAAGCCAATTTTGGTCAAAATGATAATATAATAAAATAATCATATTAATAATTTGAAAAATTTAGCAAATTTCCAAGTTTCAATTTCTCTACTTCTATAATACATAGTAATACCTCCAAAAATAGTTATTACTTTACATTCCCCATATGTCTACTTCATGTTTGGATCATTTTGGGAATGACATTTTATTTTTTGGGGACATTAGAAGTTTAGAAGCAAATCTTGAAATTTTTCAGAAATTAAAAAAAATAAAACTTTTTCAGGGCCAGTTCACATCTGAAGTCACTTTGTGAGGCTTACATAATAGAAACCACCCAAAAATTACCCCATTCTAGAAACTACACCCCTCAAGGTATTCAAAACTGATTTTACAAATGTCGTTAACCCTTTAGATGTTCCACAAGAGTTAATGGCAAATGGAGATAACATTTCAGAATTTAGATAATTATTTTTTTTTTTGGCCAAATTTTCCATTTTAATCCATTTTTTCCAGTAACAAAGCAAGGTTAACAGCCAAACAAAACTCAATATTTATTGCCCTGATTCTGTAGTTTGCAGAAGCACCCCATATGTGGCCATAAACTACTGTACGGGCACACAGTAGGGCGTAGAGGGAAAGGTGCGCCGTGTGGTTTTTAGAAGGCAGATTTTGCTGGACCGGTTTATTTACACCATGTCCCATTTGAAGCCCCGCTGATGCACCCCTGGAGTAGAAACTCCATAAAAGTGACCCCATCTAAGAAACTACACCCCTCAAGGTATTCAAAACTGATTTTACAAACTTTGTTAACCCTTTAGGTGTTCCACAAGAGTTATTGGCAAATGGAGATGAAATTTCAGAATTTCAATTTTTTGGAAAGTTTTCAATTTTAATCCATTTTTTCCCAGTAACAAAGCAAGGGTTAACAGCCAAACAAAACTCAATATTTATGGCCCTGATTCTGTAGTTTACAGAAACACCCCATATGTGGTCGTATACTGCTGTATGGGCACACGGCAGGGCGCAGAAGGAAAGGAATGACACGGTTTTTGGAAGGCAGATTTTGCTGGACTGTTTTTTTGACACCATGTCCCATTTGAAGCCCCCCTGATGCACCCCTAGAGTAGAAACTCCAAAAAAGTGACCCCATTTTGGAATTTATGGGATAGGGTGGCAGTTTTGTTGGTACTATTTTAGGGTACATATGATTTTTGGTTGCTCTATATTACACTTTTTGTGAGGCTAGGTAACAAGAAATAGCTGTTTTGGCACCGTTTTAATTTTTTGTTATTTACAAAATTCATCTGACAGGTTAGATCATGTGGTATTTTTATAGAGCAGGTTATTACGAACGCGGCGATACCTAATATGTCAACTTTCTTTAATTTATGTACGTTTTACACAATTATTTCATTTTTGAAACCAAAAAATCATGTTTTAGTGTCTCCATAGTCCGAGAGCCATAGTTTTTTGAGTTTTTGGGCGATTATCTTGGGTAGGGTATGATTTTTGCAGGATGAGACGACGGTTTGATTGGCACTATTTTGGGGTGCTATACCAGTCCCCCCCCCCCCCCCCCAATAAAACTGATTGAAGCGGGGTGTTATATACCAATATACTTTCTTTATAGTGCATTTGGGTACTGTATAGTGCATTTGCGCATGTGCGTATGCAAAAAATATATTGCCGATATTTTGCATTGAAAAAAATTAATAAATGGAGATCGCAAATTCGAATAATACATCTGGTATGTCACTGTCCATGTTGTGGGACTATTTGTGCACTTCTAGTAATTATTTCTTGGCTGCAAATATGTGCTGAAGGTTTTTCAGATTCGCCTGCCATTAAAATGAATGGGACCCGCTGCAAACTTGCGGTTCGCAAACATTTGATCGCGTTGGCGAACCGTCCCGGCAGATGTTCGTCCATCACTAGTGACAGGTTCCCTTTAAGGACTGGGCCAATTTTCATTTTTACGCTTTCGTTTTTTGCTTTCTGTCTTCCAAGAGGCATAACTTTTGTAATTTTGGTTTTACATAGCTATTTGAAGACTTATTTTTTGTGGAACAAGTCGTACTTTTTATTGGCATTATATAATTTACCATAGCTTGCTTGGATTGGAAGATGTGAAAACTATAGAGTGAAATTGAAAAAATAAATTCCGCTATGGTTTTTGGGGTTTTGTATTTCCGGCTTTCACTGTGTGCAGTCTTGGGCTACTTTCACACTAGTTTTAGTTTTTCGGTATTGAGATCCGTCATAGGGGCTCAATACCGGAATAAAAACGATTCAGTCCCCATTCATTGTCAATGGGGACAAAACTGAACAGAATGGAATGCTCCAAAATGCATTCCGTTCCGTTTAGTTGCATACCCAAACCGGAGAGCAAACCGTAACATGTTGTATTTTGCTTTTCATCCTGGGATGCGAAGCAAGACGGATCCGGCAAGACCCCCAATGCAAGTCAATGTGGACGGATCCGTTTTCTCTGACACAATAGAAAACGTATACGTCCTCCATTGACTTTCAATGGAGTTCATGACGGATCCGTCTTGGCAATGTTACAGATAACACAACCGGATCTGTTCATAACGGATGCAGACGGTTGTATTATTAGTAACAAAATCGTTTTTGCTGAACCCTGCTGGATCCAGTAGAAACGCTAGTGTGAAAGTAACCTAATTCTTCGAGTCAGTAGTAATGTATTTTTTATGTTTTACTACTTCAAAAAAATAACCTTTACAAAACAAATTTCTTTGCATTACCATATTCTGACAGCCATAACTTTTTTTTTTTTTTTACATTTATGTTTACAGAGCTGTGTGAAGCCTCATTTTTAGGGGGGGGTGAGCTATAGTTTTTATAGGCACTATACAAATTTTGGATTACGTTTTATTGACTTTTTTCCCTCTCCCCCATGACATCACCACAGAGAGAGGGATCCGCCCCCAGGGACAGGAAACCTACAGAATAAAAAAGTGGAGCCTCTCTACCCCCTTAAGTGGTTTCCTGTCCCTGGAGTGGGAGACCTACAGTTTTTTCCTTTTAGGTTTCTTACCGTCGGTCTATGATTCCTAGGGCTCCCTAGAGGGCTGACGGTAGCTGCCGGGGTCCATCGCGCTGCTGGGCAGGCTGACAGGACCCTAGGGTATGGAGGTGCTCCGGGGGCCCTCTGTATCTTCGGCAGGCATGTGGGTTACCTCTCAGGGAGAGCTCTGCCCCATGAAAGCTCCATCTGGGAGCGGACGCGACATGCGGGCATCCTTGGGGCAAGGCTCTGCCGCACTTTTTTTCTGAAAATAGCGGGCCGGTGTGGAACGCTTCCGGCCATGTGACGTCGCGCCAGGTCACTTCCGGAAGGTGGTGCGCGTGATGACGCGTTTACGGCAAGGTCACGTGGGGGGCGTCTTCCGGGAGGTCGTGATACGCAGGAGCAGTGGTCGTGATACGCAGGAGCAGTGCACGTGATGACGCGCTTCCTGTGGGGGACGCCGCTTGTGCGGTATGTAAGAGAACAAGCCAGACCAGTCCCTGAGCTATTACAGGACAGTCTGCGCTTGACTGAATGTATGGAGATCCCTTTCCTCTAAACGATTCCCTCACCATTAGTAATGTGCGTATTAAGGGTTTTTCAATTTTTCCTTAGTGAATAGGCTCCCTACTTCCTCTTTTCTGCCATGGAGGAAGAAAGAAGACAAGAATCTGCAGAGGGAGAAATAGTGAATCCCATCCCGGTAGTTGATCAATCTTTCTTGGGGTAAGTGGCTCATTTATAATACTCCATCTCATTTTTGGCCCTTTGTATTGTCTTTTTTCCATCCTAAACCTAAGAAGATGCTGGCAAAACGAAAAAACTAAGAGTGTGTGCTCTGTAGGACATCGCTATCTTCTTCTTATGGGAAGAAACTATGCCAAGCTTGCATCGACAAGACCATATCAGACAAGCCGCCTTCATTGTTAGAAAATATAAGAGAAAGCAGCTGATAGGAAAAGAAGGTTTCCGGTCCCTAACCCTTTCGGGGTATTTGGTTCTAGGAATAGGCAGTCCTTTTGTCCCTATAGGAATAACGCGGGTAGAAGACCAGTCAGAGATAAAGACCAGAGATTTAGATCCAAGAATTTGGGGGGAGAGAGGATTCCTATTTGGAAACTCTTCCTCTACAAATAAGAAACAACCTCAACAATGATGACAGATCAAGAATGGGAGGAAGGCTAATATTCTTCCGATCACCCTGGGAAAAGATTGCGGTGCCTTGGGTCTTGGAGGTCATTCGTTCAGGTCTAAAACCAGAATTCCTTTCCTTGCCTCCGCAAAGGTTCGTTATTACAAAAAGCATTTGTATAAAAGGCTGTTATCCCATAATAAAGGAAGTATTAGACCTTATAAAGAAAGATGTCCTGATTCCTGTTCCTCTAGAAGAGCAATCCGAAGGCCATTTCTCCCATCTTTTTCTAGTTCCAAAGTCAGATGGTTCTCACAGGACTATCATCAATCTGAGGGATTTGAACAAATTTCTGGTGTACAAAAAGTTCAAAATGGAGACAATGAGGAATACGGTCCAGCTTCTTTTTCCTCATTATTTCATGGCAGTGATAGATTTAAAAGACGCCTATTTTCATATTCCTTTGCACCAGGAATTTCAGAAATACTTCAGGGTGGTGATTCCGATGGAGGGTCACATTCAACAATATCAGTTCCAGGCATTGCCCTTTGGCCTGTCCATGGCCCCAAGAATATTCACAAAGGTAGTAGCAGAGATGGTTTCATTTATAAGGATCAAGAATGTGTTGATAGTTCCATACCTGGATGATTTTTTGATCATAGCGGATTCCCGGCTCTATTGCAAGAAGAACATTCAGATGGTTGTACAGACTTTTCAAGAACTGGGGTGGATAATAAACTGCAAAAAATCCAGATTAAAACTGGTAAAAATACAGAGGTTTCTGGGTCTGGTTTTGAATTCAGAAACACAGAAGGTATATCTTCCAGAGGAAAAAATTTCTAAAATTTGGAAACAAATCAGGTCACTTTCCTCCACCTCTCTGACTCTTCGGAAGGCAATGTCAGTTCTGGGGTCTCTAGTTTCCTGCATCCCTTCGGTGGAGTGGGCACAACTTCACTCCTGCCAGTTACAGTCAGAGATTTTAACAGCCTTCAAAAAATTCAAGGGGGCATTGGATGCCAGAATACAAATTTAAAACACGACAGTAAAGAGTCTATCCTGGTGGATGGACAGGGACAATCTAGTTCAGGGAGTCCCTTGGTCCTATCCAGATCCTATTGTCCTGACCACGGATGCAAGCCCTTGGGGGTGGGGAGCCCATATTCAATGGTACAGTTTTCAGGGTCTACGGTCCCCAAGTCAGAGATTGTTCTCTTCCAATCGGAAAGAATTATTAGCGGTAAGACTGGCCGTGAAAGCTTCTCAGTCCCTTCTTGGCACGGGTCACGTGAGGATTCTCTCAGACAATCAGGTGACCGTGGCATATGTGAATCACCAGGGGGGAACAAGATCGATAACCCTAGGGTGGGAAGCGGGAAGATTGCTAGAAACATTCGAAAAACAAGTCAGTCATGTATCAGCTCTCCGTATAAAAGGGAAGGAGAATGTTCTTGCATATTTCCTAAGCAGGTACCCCTTGAAGCAAGAGGAGTGGTCCCTGAACAATTCAATATTTACCATGTCACAAAGTCTTGGGGCATGCCGGTAATAGA
This sequence comes from Bufo bufo, assembly GCF_905171765.1. Lineage (NCBI taxonomy): Eukaryota > Metazoa > Chordata > Amphibia > Anura > Bufonidae > Bufo > Bufo bufo. The sequence continues at coordinate 420,095,193 of NC_053390.1, forward strand.
TCTATTTGGTTCAAGCCAGAACAAGAAAGTAGACCTTTTTTGCTTGCTAAATCCCAGGGAGTTCCCCTATGGGATGGGCGCCTTTCTTCTGAAGTGGAACTTCCCCCTAGCCTATGCCTTTTCCCCCTTCTAGTTGATCCCAGCAGTCCTGAAGAAGATCAGAAAGGACAAGGCAAGGGTTATCCTCATTGCCCCCTTCTGGCCCAAGAGGGCATGGTTTACTCTCCTCCGGACCATGTCGGTATCAGACCCCTGGATTCTACCAGACATCCCGGATCTGCTGTCCCAGGGTCTGGTTTTTCATCCAGCAGTCAGTGGTCTCGATCTGACTGCTTGGAATTTGAGCGGAACTTATTGATCAGGAAGGGGTTCACTCAGGAACTCATTGAGACTTTGCTTAAAAGCAGAAAACCTGTGACTATTTCAATCTACGCTAGAACCTGGAAGAAGTTTATAGATTTTGGTAAACTTAACCCAAAAAATGTACCCTTATCTGTCCCTATTTCCCAGGTACTGGAATTTTTTACAGAACTGTCTTTCATTGGGTCTGGCAAAGAGTACTCTTAAAATACAGGTCTCTGCCCTGTCGGTACTATTTGAACAAAACTTTGCCTCAAATCCATGGATCATTAGATTTTTTTTAAAGCAGTTGATAGGATGACGCCAGTCTTATCCGCCAGGTTCTTCCAATGGGATCTTAATCTTGTGTTTAATTCCTTAACCAAGGCACCACCCCTGGATTCTTCTAGCATAAAACATCTTACTTACAAAATGGTTTTATTGGTAGCCCTCACCACTGCTAGAAGAATAAGCGAGTTGCAGGCTATTTCCATTAATCCTCCCTTCACTAGGGTTCTGGGTGACAGAGTCATTATTCAACCTGATCCGGCCTTTTTACCCAAAGTGTCCTCTAAATTTCATAGGTCCCAAGAAATAATTCTTTCTTCCTTTTGTGACCATCCCCAAAATTCTGGGGAAATGGCATGTCATACTCTAGATGTCCGGAGATGCTTGTTACAATATCTCAAAGTTACGGAAGGATGGAGAAAGTCTTCTGCTTTGCTCATTCTCTTTTCAGGATTGAATAAAGGGAAGAAGGCTACCAAGAGTACCTTGTCTAGATGGCTTACACTGGGTATTATACAATCCTACTTGGAGGAGGGTCTGTCTCCTCCAGTCTCGGTGAAGGCTCACTCTACTCGCTCTGTTTCCACTTCTTGGGCTAAAATGTCGGAGGCTTCAATTGAGCAAATTTGTAAGGCGGCCACGTGGTCTTCTCCTTGTACCTTTTTCCGTCACTACCGTTTGGATCTGCACTCTTCCTCTGATCTATCTTTCGGTAGAAAAGTTTTACAAGCGGTGGTCCCTCCCTAGGAAGGGTTCTATTCCTCTGTAATTCTCTCTGTGGTGCTGTCGTGGGGGAGGGGGAAAAATGATGATTACACTTACCGGTAATCAGATTTTCCAGACCCCACGACAGCACCCTTCCTAATTCCCACCCTTGGTGATGGGTTCTGTGTGTTCACATGGAGTAGCAAAAAAAAGATAAATAATGTTGATTATATTGTCTATATGCTGGTTCAGAATGATTAATTGTGTAGGAGTCCCTCTGTTGCTCTGAAATCCACTGAAGGGGAAGAGAGGCTCCACCTTTTATTCTGTAGGTTTCCTGTCCCTGGAGGCAGATCCTCTCTCTGTGTGGTGCTGTCGTGGGGTCATCATCATTTTTGTGAAGGAAAATTGGTTATTTTTATATTTTTGTTTTCAATCACGGCATTCACCGTACATGACAGCTATTTTAATACTTTAATATTTCAGACATTTTTTGGTGGGGCAATATCAGTTATTCACAAGATCATTTTTTGAATCCGTGTCTGAGCTGCATTTTTTAAGGTCCGGATGCCTTTCCCTTCATTTCAGTGCCTCCCAAAAATGGGAATAACACACGGATGTCATGAATGTTCTGTCCATGTTGATTCTACAAGTTATAGAACATGTCCTATTCTTAGCTGCAAACTGTGGTGTACGATCCCATTCAAGTCAATGAAGAGCATTTATTAAAGAGTTTATGCCACAATTAAGGCGCATGCCATATGTGCGCCATAATTTGCAACTAAGTTTAAGTTTCTTGCCATTTTTCTGAAGTGGTGAGAAAAATGGGGAGGGGCAGGGGTATGCACAAATAGCTTTCACCAGAAACTGGCAGAAGTTATAGCTGAAGTCTACGTCAGCCCCTGGCTGGAGTAGACTTCAGTTTCTGGTGCATGACAGGGCAGAGAGGCACCTAATATATTAAGAGGCATCTTCCTCTTAATAAAGTAAGTGCATCTCACACTAGTGCAAGAAGATCAAGACTGGCATATGGGTACGTCAGTCTTGATAAATCTTGCCCAGAGAGTCCGCAAAAAATGAGGATGGCACAGGAAAGCCATACGCATTTTCTGGATCCGTTGCTTGGAAACACCAGGGACAGCCTTCTGATCCATGTCAAAACTCTGAAAACTGTGCAGACTGGCCCTGGCAGAGCTAGATACAATTGTCATCTAGGCCTTCCTAGAAGGAGGGTGTGCTCTCAGTCTTTTTCAGACTGAAAACCTATAAAAACTATTTTAAAACAACTATCTGAAGTTGGCTTCGGTACCAATTGGTACCTCAGTACTGAAGCCGACTTCGGAACCAAGTTTTAAAATGTTTTTCAAGTACAAAAATCTAATCTTGCATCCGAAGCTCGCTTCACTCATCCCTACTTGTAACCTCTCCTGACATATGTCAAGAAAGTGTGCCATTTCTTTATTATTCCTGCGAGAAGTTATGAATGAATTGGTAGCAATCTGCAATGAAAATCCAAATTGGTGTTACCAGTTGGGGGGAGAGGTGTCCCTGCACAGTCTGACACTCTCCAATCAGCCAGTGTCAGATTGCGCAGGGACACACCCAGAACTGGTAACAACCAGTTGAAACTTAATTGTAATTCATTCATCAGTAATAATAAAGGAATGGCACAAGATAGAGTCATAAGAATAGATTCTCCAGAATTATTATTCCATGCGGATTGCAAGTAATTGGTTACAGGTCCTCTTTAGAAAAAAAATAGCTAAATAAAACTGTTTAGATAAATAGTGTTTGGTTTTAATTTAGTAATAAAAATATAGGCGATACATTCACTTGAGGGACGACGTTTCATGTTGTAGGGACACTAAGCATGTAAGTATGATTTGCTAGTTGGAAGTATTCAGTAAGCTTTATTTTCTTACAAAACATTGATTATTGTATCTTTTTTTTATTTTCTGACTTTTGTTTATGAACTGTTATTTCTTGTGGCATTTTTATTTTTAACCTCTCTTTTACTGTAACATACCAGCATATGTAAATTTGTGGTAAATGTGAGATGCTTGACAGCTCAAACTCTGTATACCCCACCAATTAATAGAATAAATTTCCGTTGCCATGTTGCAGTGGGGAGTGAAAAATGAGCGTGTCCATGGCCCACTATTTTGTGGGAAATATGGAATCAAACCTTTTCAACTCCTGCTGTCCATAAGGCTTATTTCACATGAGTGTGTCCTTTCCTGGAAATATGCTCCATGTGCTCACTGCTTGCACTCATAGTGACGTCTGATCTCACAGTGATCTCTGATGCCTTGAGTTTAAGCCTGACCATGAGTCTGCTGCTGTCCTGTACTCACAGCATCATGTGAGTATTGGAAAGTAGACCTGTGAGTAGGCTTGAACTCACAGCATCATAGATCACAATGATGCAGTGAGTTCAGGCTGTCTGAGCCACAGTGGGTCTGGGAAATATGGGTGTCATATGGAGTGTATTTCCAGGAAGAAATATGCTGATGTGAAACTAGCCCTGGAGTTGGAACGTGGTAGGTATGTTACCCATTCTTGAGATGTTGGGGGTCTCAGTGGTCGAACCCATCTTGCATTTGCCTAATCTATAATATGGAAAACCTGTATAATGCAGAAATAAAGTTGGGCCAGTAAGCAGTCATAATGCAAAACAGATCATTTTTATTTCCATCTTGGTAATCACTATATCATCTGTTAGTAGTTGTGATTGGCGGTATGTTGGCTCTGCTCTTTATTGCCATCGTTGCCACCACCCTGTTCCTCTAATGTCACCTCCTCATCATCATCCCTATCTGGGTTCCAGGTGCTGTCCAATACACTGTTAGGGCAAACCCCCATCTCTATAATTGTCGGGATCCAAATTGAGATATTCTCATGAGAATTTAGAGAGCTGACACAGGCGCATCGCTGAATCAGATACACTCTCTACTTTATTCCATACAAGCATGTTTCTTTATGCAGATAATCATAGACAAATCTGGCACACCACCAAGGGGGTGGAAATCGAAACTAATGAATTGGTTGGTTATTCATAAAATGTAATTCTTAATTAATTAAGAAGTTTCTGTGAAATTAGAAACCAAAACATAACATTCTTGGACATCAAACTCTGATAAGGGGGAAGCCAGGGAGCTGCCTTACCCTAGCCTTGAAGCTAGGATACACAGAGACTCCCTCCCCACTCATCCTTTGCAGCTGTCTCAGTAATTTTCCACATATGTGCAAGATGGAGGACATATTTATACAAAATGGATTCTCATCCCTCACAATTCCCCCATTTTTAGATATCTTGGAGCTGACATCATAGCCCAGAGGTACTTCAGATGGGATAGGTCCAACTGCCAGCCGGAGGCCATATTCCCTCCCAGGTATTGATGCAGTTCCCAAGACCTCTCAATAATCCTGGTAGTTTCTCCTTTTGGTACAGAACCTGTTGGTGCAAATAAACATAAGGTTAATCACAGCATATACTACTAATGTTGATCAAGCACCAAAGTGCTTGAGTAGAACACTTCGCGATGCTCGGGTGTTCTACCGAGCACAATGGAAGAACCCCAGGCACCCCCTGCTCTGAAGAGGGGAGGGTGTCGGGACTCTAGTTTGGCTTAGGAGTCCCTGCTCTGACTCCATATATGGCTATATCCATATATGGAGTCAGTGCTTGGGGACACCCCAGTGTATTTAATCTAATTTCTGAAAAGTTAGTGCTGGAATTTGAACTCTCAACAATTTACATTAGAGGCAAGGACCTTATCCACTCAGCTACAAAGCTGAATGCTAAACTGTCATAGTAGTTTCTGATATAGTGAGTAATGATGGCCTTGCGGTTCGCCCCGGCGGTCGGTTCGCTGCGAACTTTGCGTGTTCGCGATCCGCCGAACATGCGAACATATGGCGATGTCCGCGCACGCCATATTCTTTTGCATTGCGCCAAACTTTGACCCATGACACATCCATCAGGTGGGACAGGACAGCCAATTGAGACGTTTCAGCACACGGACACCCCCCCCAACCCTATAACAGAACCCAATCTGGCAGCCATTTTACATTATGTGTTTTGCCAACGTAGGGAGAGGTTGCATTTTGGAGCAGGGACAGGCTGTTAGAAACTTAGGGACACCAAAGGGCCACAAAAGTCTTTTTAGGGACTGGCAACATTGTGCTATCGATAGGTGTGATACACAGAGGGGTGTGATATACTTATAATATACTTTCTAACATAGAAATTATATTATAGTGTATTTGTATGCTTCCAGAAAATACTCATTGAGGGCTGCGATCTATCAGCTTCCACAAAATAGTGATAGAGGTTTTCCATATACCTGCACCCACAAAATTACTGCTTGAGGGTGATATACCAGCTTCAACTAACAACTGATTGAGGCCTATACACTCACCTAAAGAATTATTAGGAACACCTGTTCTATTTTTCATTAATGCAATTATCTAGTCAACCAATCACATGGCAGTTGCTTCAATGCATTTAGGGGTGTGCTCCTGGTCAAGACAATGTCACGGCTGAGGATGGGGAAAACCCTCAGCGGTGCGATGAACAGAGATGATGGTCGCTGCTCGACCAGGACGACAGGATTAGGGAGCAGGTCACCTCCTAAACGCATCCCTAACCTGACCCTGACTCCTAGCTACATGAGCCAACCTTGATGGTAGGAGGGCTCATGCTCCTGAACCTAGAAGTCCCTGCTAGCCCTCAAGATGGCCCTCACCTAGGAGCAGGGTAAGACGACCTGTTCCTTCTGGACACGAAGGAAGAGGAGTCTCACTGGCCAAGCTGCTGGGAAAAAGGGGAACACAAACAGTCCTATGGATATGGCAGGTAATGTGAACTAGTTCCACTTACCTGCCACAGCCTTGCTGACTGGATCCCTGTGCAGGCAAGCTGAAGTCCACACAACATTCAATGAACCCAGCAAACACACAACCACACACAGGAACCCAGATCCATAGCTGCACCAATATACAACAGGAAAATATCAAACTGAACATCACATAACATGGAGTATCACAATTTATGACCACAAGGGTGGCCCTCACTGGCAGATGGAAATGTGACCAGGAGAGTTCCTCCAGCTTACAACAAGGCTGGAGTACCCCTCAGACATCATGTCTTAACTGAGGCTATATAGCCCATGCAGCCACACCCACAATCGGACACACCCAGTGCACACACACACTAGGAAGGAAGTAAACCCTTCCAACACCAGGGAAGGGAAGACATCAACTTAAAGGGAAAGTGTCCAACACCTAAGTCACACTGTGCTGTTGCCGCAAGCAATGACATGGGTGGCAACCGTGTCCTGGGAGTCAGCCCGAAGGCCGGGACACTGCCACCACATGTACACACTACAACCAAACGTTGCCACGGGCAACCACAGTGAGGGGAAGATGTCAGTGCACACCAAACATAAAACAGAGTGCACACAGACATACATTAGTGCATACATACAGACACACAAACTCCAAAGGGACCGCACACATACCTGTTGTTCGCGGCAACCGCACTTGAGGCAAACTACATCAAGCCTCAAGCTGCGGTTGAAACAACAACCCAAACCGCGGGCAACTGTATGCGGCTCCCAAGGAGTCACGGCCAGAACCGTGGCCGTGACAGACAATCTCCTGAACTCCAAACTGAATGTCAGAATGGGAAAGAAAGGTGATTTAAGCAATTTTGAGCGTGGCATGGTTGTTGGTGCCAGACGGGCCGGTCTGAGCATTTCACAATCTGCTCAGTTACTGGGATTTTCACGCACAACCATTTCTAGGGTTTACAAAGAATGGTGTGAAAAGGGAAAAACATCTAGTATGCGGCAGTCCTGTGGGCAAAAATGTTGTGGATGCTAGAGTTCAGAGGAGAATATGCCGACTGATTCAAGCTGATAGAAGAGCAACGTTGACTGAAATAAACACTCGTTACAACCGAGGTATGCAGCAAAGCATTTGTGAAGCCACAACACGCACAACCTTGAGGCGGATGGGCTACAACAGCAGAAGACCCCACCGGGTACCACTCATCTCCACTACAAATAGGAAAAAGAGGCTACAATTTGCACGAGCTCACCAAAATTGGACTGTTGAAGACTGGAAAAATGTTGCCTGGTCTGATGAGTCTCGATTTCTGTTGAGACATTCAAATGGTAGAGTCTGAATTTGGCGTAAACAGAATTAGAACATGTATGGATCCTCTGATAGCTACTTCCAGCAGGATAATGCACCATGTCACAAAGCTCGAATCATTTCAAATTGGTTTCTTGAACATGACAATGAGTTCACTGTACTAAAATGGCCCCCACAGTCAAAAGATCTCAACCCAATAGAGCATCTTTGGGATATGGTGGAATGGGAGCTTCGTGCCCTGGATGTGCATCCCTCAAATCTCCATCAACTGCAAGATGCTATCCTATCAATATGGGCCAACATTTCTAAAGAATGCTATCAGCACCTTGTTGAATCAATGCCACGTAGAATTAAGGCAATTCTGAAGGCAAAAGGGGGTCCAACACCGTATTAGTATGGTGTTCCTAATAATTCTTTAGGTGAGTGTATATCAGCTTTCACAAAATAGTGATAGAGGTTTTCCAAATACCTGCGTCCACAAAATACAGATTGTGGGTTTTGATATACCTGCTTCAACTAAGTCTACTTTCACACTCGCATTTTGGCTTTCCGTTTGTGAGATCCGTTCAGGGCTCTCACAAGCGGTCCAAAATGAATCAGTTTGCATTCTAATGCATTCTGAATGGAAAAGGATCCGCTCAGAATGCATCAGTTTGCATCAGTTCAGTCTCCATTCCGCTTTGGAGACGGACACCAAAACGCTGCTTGCAGTATTTTGGTGTCCTTCTGATGAAACTGAGCCAAATGGATCTGTCCTGGCACACAATGTAAGTCAATGGGGACGGATCCGTTTTCACTGGCACAAAAGAAAACGGATCCGTCCTCCATTGACTTTCAATGGTGTTCAAGACGGATCCGTCTTGGCTATGTTAAAGATAATACAAACGGATCCGTTCTGAACTGATGCAGACGATTGTATTATCTGAACGGATCCGTCCATGACGCAAGTGTGAAAGTAGCCTAACAACTAATTGAGGCCTGCCATATATCAGCTTCCACAAAATAGTGATAGAGGTTTTCCATATACAGTACCTGCGTCCACAAAATTACTGCTTGAGGCCTCTTGCACACGACCGTATGGCTTTTTCAGTATTTTGCGATCCACAAAAAACAGATCCGCAAAAAATGTGGATGACGTCCGTGTGCATTCCGTTTTTTGCAGAACGCAACAGCTGGCCCCTGATAGAACCATACTATCCTTGTCTGTTATGTGGACAATAATACGACATGTTCTATCTTTGAACGAAACGGAAATACGGAAACAGAAGGCATACAGAGTACCTTCCGTTTTTTTTGCAGATCCATAAAAATTAATGGTTCCGTATACGGTCAGTATACTGAACGCAAAAAAACGGAACATAAACAGACAAAAAAACCATTTGTGTGCTAGAGGCCCGAGGGTGGTATACCAGATTCAACTAACAACTGACTGAGGCCCGCCATATATAAACTTACACAAATACTGCTCTTCTCTTGGGACTTTGGCACAGGGTCATTTTGAAAATGACAGGCAGAGGAAGAGGCAGGCCGTTCCACAGTGGTGGTAGGGTTCGGGCAGGTGCACCAGACCGGAGCCTAAGTGGTAAGTTGGAGAAGGTGCGTGCGATTATGTCAAAGGACGCACCAGAGTTGGTTGAGTGGCTCACTCAGCTTTCTGCTTCTGCACCCTCCTCATCCTCTGTATCTGCACCCTCCTCACTCTCTGCTTTGTGCACCCCCAAAGACACCACCACCATAGCCCCTCCACTCGAGTCAGAGGAATTATTTTCCCATCCATTCCCTGACCTTACCGATGTGCAGCCATTCTTGGTATTGGATTAGGAACAGGAGGTAGCAACGGTCCACAAGAGAGGAGGGGAGTTCAGAGGGGGAGACGGAGCACCAGATAGGGAGGAGAAGCAGGCAGAACTCGCAGTGCACAGGAGGCAAAAAGCAGACTGTAAGTGTATCTGGAGCGAGCCATCCACTAGGCACGGTCACATCTTGCGCTCCCAGGATGCCGGCACATGGCTCCGCAGTGTGGGCTTTTTTTAACGTGTCAGCTGCTGACAATAGTGTTGCCATCTGCAGCCTGTACTGTCAACACATAAGTCGTGGTAAGCCCAACACTCACCTAGGGACGAACGCAGTAAGAAGGCACCTGGCCTCCCATCACCGAGCCCAGCGGGGGCAACGCCGTCAGAACCCACAAAGCCACACTCCCGGCGCTCCACGTCCTGCCTCTTCCTCTCTATCCTCCAATTTGTCCTCCACTCCACCTTCCACTGTGCCGCCGTCGCGTTCATCTGGCACAAGGCAGGCTTCCATGGCCCAAATGTTCTAGTGTAAAAAAAATTATGACGCCGGATAATCCTCTTGCCCAACGGCTGACCGCTGGCTTGTCGGAATTGCTAGCCCGCTAACTACTGCCATATAAATTGGTGGACTCGGAGGCCTTTAGAAAATTTGTGGCCAATGGAAGGTCCCCGGAAGGAAATATTTTTCTCAGGAACTATATGGCCACGTTCAGCGGTAAGTTAATATATCTCTGGCACACAGTGTCGGTGCTAAGATACACCTGACCACAGACACGTGGTCTAGCAAACATGGGCAGGGAAGGTGCATAACTTTTACTGTCCACTGGGTGAACCTTCTGACTGCCATCAAGCATGTAACCCGTGGCACCAGTGTGGATTTGGTGTTACCGCCACGGATTGCATGCAGGCCGGTCTCTTCTTCTCCTACTCTATCCTCCGTCTCCTCCTCGGCTGACTCCTCCTTTTACACTGCTACCGCCTCTTCCGCTGCACCCCCCCAAGCTGCCCAGAACCTATTCGACGTGCCAGGTGAGATGCTGCCATGCTGTGCTACGACTGTCGTGCCTGGAAGCCAAGAGCCACACCCGTCCTGCACTGCTTTCAGCTCTTCGGTCACAGGCCGATCAGTGGCTAACCCCGCTCAATTTGACAGTTGGTGTAGTGGTGTGCGACAAAGGTGCCAATCTGCTGAGCGCGCTGAAACAGGGCAAAATGACACACGTGCCGTGCATGGCACACGTCCTGAACTTAGTTGTGCAGCGATTCGTTTCCAAATACCCCGGGGTCCAGAACGTTTTGCCTGCAGGCCAGGAAAATCTCTGGTTATTTTAGAAGATCTTACACGGCCATGGCTTGCCTTGCTGATGTTCAGCGGTGGCACCACTTGCCCGTCAAACGTCTGATTTGTGACTGCCCGATACGCTGGAACTCCACCTTGCATATGCTTGATAGGCTGCTCCAGCAGAAACGTGCCGTTAACGACTACCTGTACGAACTCTGCGGTAGGACAGGTTCTGAGGAGCTTGGTTTCTTTTCACTGCGTCAGTGGCTGCTCATGCAGACTTCTGCGGTCATTTGATGAGGTCACCAAACTGGTCAGTCGCCAGTGTGCCATCAGTGACATCGTACCTTACGTCTTCTTTCTGGAGCATGTATTGTGTCATGTAATTGATCAAGCCATCGAGGAGCAGGAGCTGGAAGATTAGGAAGTCGCAATGCTGAATGAATTCCTAGGGGGGGTTACTCCATCTGAGACAAGTCAGCAGGAGTCTGAAGAGGAGTCAGAGGAGGACGATGGCTGGGGGGAGGAGGAGGAGCAAGAAGAGCAGGCTTTAAACTTTTCGGGGATCCCTGGTGTTGTCCGTGGCTGGGGGGAGGAGACCAAGGACGACATTCTCCTGGGCGATGATCAGGAGCCAGGGAGCTCAACCGCTTCCAATTTAGTGCAAATGGGGGCCTTCATGCTCCAGTGTTTGAAGAGGGACCCCCGTATAAAAAGCATAAAGGTCAAGGACCTGTACTGGGTGGCAGCGTACTTATACCCCTGGTACAAACACAAAATAAATGGCAGACATGTTACCAGCATCACAGAGGGCTGTCAGAATGCAGCATTTCCAGGCCTTGCTGCGAGAGATGCTGCATTCTGCTGTTGCGAGCACTGGCAGAGGAATTTCCATCCACAGCGAAACAGGTACGGGTACCAATCCTACTGCACCTGCAAGAAGAGGGCGGTTTGAAGATGTGTTGGTGACTTCGGATATGAGATCATTCTTTCAGCGAACCCATCGAGAGCCGCCCTCTGGATCCAGCCTCAGGGAAAGCCCAGACCGACAGGTGTCCGAGTACATCGGGCTAACGGCCGATGTGGATGCTCTGAGAAGCGAGGAACCCCTTGACTACTGGGTGTGCAGGCTTGACCTATGGCCAGAGCTGGCACAATTTTCCATGGAAATCTTGGCTTGTCCCTCGTCGAGTGTCCTGTCCGAAAGGATGTTCAGCTTAGCAGGGGGGATCGTGACCGATAAGCGCACTCGCCTATCTCACGACAGTGTGGACTACCTCACATTTTGATCTCTGAGGAATTCAACACCTGTAATGACCACGTGTAATTGAATTTCCTCATGCCAGCCCACACATATCCACCACCACCCAGAACAAAGAATGGTCCTTGCATTATGTATATGCAGCGGCATAAAAGGCCTTTTATGTGAGGTGAATGCCTAATTTTTGGGGCCTGTACTGGCCAACAGTTACATATTTATCCTGTGACCGCCTAATGTACCTCCAGCCACAGAATCCAAAGTTCTTTGCTGTCAGGTGAATGCCTATTGCCTAATTTTTGGGGCCTGTACTGGCCGACAGTTACATATTTATCCTCTGACCAACTAATGTACCTCCAGCCACAGAATCCAAAGTTCTTTGCTGTCAGGTGAATGCCTATTGCTTAATTTTTGGGGCCTGTACTGGCCGACAGTTACATTTTTTATCTGTAGCCACATAATCACACCCCTGTCTCACTCCTCTGCCTCTCATTATGGTGGAGTATGAACCGCATTCTCCATAAGGACCTTCTAATGTCACAGGGTCATGTGACTGTGCCCCCCACCCTGTACTGTGCCCCTCACCCTGTACTGTGCCCCCTTATACCCTGCATTGTGCGCTCTTGCCACACCCTGTGCAGTGCCCCTAGTCATTTCATGTACTGTTCCCTCTTATACCCTTTTATCCGGTCAACGTATGGAGGTGGTATCTTATAACTGGATTGCCATGACTGTATCCCTTTCCCTGCCCATGCCATCCTTTTTTAGACCTGACATGAGCGGGAAAAATATGCAGAATGCGGTGCTAAGGACCTTTGCTCCGCTGTGTACTTGTGCTTATTCTGACATTAAGGCTGGGTTCACATCCTATTTTTGCCATCCATTTAATGCATACCAAAAATTTATGCGTTAACAGATGCCACAGACTGATGCCATACAGTGGCATCCATTCACCATACAGTTCCATAGTAGAAAAAAATTTTACGTTAGCCTATGCATATTTTTTATGGACTGCACATTTGTATACATCAAACCGATAGGAAATAAAAAAATTCTAGGCTCCAGCAGGGCACATTTTTGAAAGTTTCCCTTTTAAGACGCATAAAAATGGCTCCTTATTAAAATACATATTTTTTGTGGGAATTTTTGCAAATGATCCCCCTCTGGTATATCACTGCCCATGTTGTGGGACTATTTGTGTACTTCTAGTAAGTGTTTGCTGGCTGCAAAAATGACCTGAAGGTTTTTCAGGTTAGCCCGCCATTAAAGTGAATGAAGCCCGCCGCGAACGTGCGGTTTTCAAACATTTGTTCGGACAACTAATGCAATGTGAATAAAGCAAGACTGCTGCGGTCCACTTGCGGTGGGACTGCTCCCCCAATGAGAAACACACTACAGTGTTTGGGGTCTGAGCAGTTCCCCCATATTGGCCACTATATTTCTGTGATTTGTTCCATATGTATTGAGAATGTGCCTTCACCTGGCATTAAATATTCTTTTGCACCTGGTAGCCTCCATCACACGGTCTGATATGGGTGTCGCTTACAGTCTTGCTTTATCCACATTGCATTAGTTGTCCTGCTATGCGGTTGTGTGGAAGCTTGGCTGTGAGCTGGATTTCATCACCTTCAGACCGCGTTCACACCATAGTTAGCGTAGTGGTAGGACCCTTTGCCATGCTGAGAGACCGTGACGTGGTGCATGAGGGGTAACCGATGTGTTCCTGACAGGAATATATTGGCAAAAGGAACATTTGAGGAACATATACTGTATATATTTAAGTTTTTAGCCATAATATATTTACATATATTATTATATACTTAGAATATATAATATATGTAAATATATTATGGCTAAAAACATCAGTAGTAGTTTCCCACATATTATGCATTCATATACAGGGTGGGCCATTTATATGGATACACCTTAATAAAATGGGAATGGTTGGTGATATTAACTTCCTGTTTGTGGCACATTAGTATATGTGAGGGGGGAAACTTTTCAAGATGAGTGGTGACCATGGCGGCCATTTTGAAGTTGGCCATTTTGAATCCAACTTTTGTTTTTTCAATAGGAAGAGGGTCATGTGACACATCAAACTTATGTGAATGGTGAAGTTAACAAACAAAACCACCGCTATTGGTCTGACACTAACCCACATTGGATAGATCCCTCCAAGACTGTTGGAACAATACAAAAGTTTATGGTATGGTGTGGTATATGGGGTACAAAGATAGTGGGGCCATTCTTCATCAATGGAAACCTCAAGGCCACTGGATATGCGAAATTGCTACATGATGATGTGTTTCCCTCTTTATGCACTGAAGCTGGCACGTTCCCTGAGTTTTCCAGCAAGATGGTGCACCACCACATTATGGGTGTCAGGTCCGAGCATTCCTAGATGAACAGTTTCCTGGAAAGTGGATTGGTCGTTATTGTCCAGTTGAATGGCCCCCAAGGTCTCCCGATCTGACCCCCTTAGACTTTTATCTTTGGGGTCATCTGAAGGCAATTGTCTATGCTGTGAAGATACGAGATGTGCAGCACCTGAAACTACGGATACTGGAAGCCTGTGCTAGCATTTCTCCTGCGGTCTTGCTATCAGTGTGTGAAGAGTGGGAGAAGAGGGTTGCATTGACAATCCAACACAATGGGCAGCACATTGAACACATTTTATAAGTGGTCAGAAACTTGTAAATAACTCATGAAAGAATAAAGTTACCTTAAAACCAAGCACACCATTGTTTTTCTTGTGAAATTCCCAATAAGTTTGATGTGTCACATGACCCTCTTCCTATTGAAAAAACAAAAGTTGGATTCAAAATGGCCAACTTCAAAATGGCCGCCATGGTCACCACCCATCTTGAAAAGTTTCCCCCCTCACATATACTAATGTGCCACAAACAGGAAGTTAATATCACCAACCATTCCTATTTTATTAAGGTGTATCCATATAAATGGCCCACCCTGTATATCAGAAGTATGATTATAATATATAGAGAGAGAGATATTATTTTATTTATTTTGTGCCATACATTACTAAAAAATATATAAAATATAATCTCTATTTCTGAAAGGATTTGAATTCCCAACCTTGTACATTAGAGGCAAGGACCTTATTCACTCAGCTATAAAGCTGAATGCTAAACTGTGTCAGAAAAACCTCATAGAAGTTTCTGATGTAGTGAGTATTCCTATTCAGCAGAAGACTTATTTTATATTTCTGTGCAGGTTAACATATAGCTCTGTAGTGTAGCGGTTAACATCCTTGCCTCTAATATACAAGGTGGGGAGTTTGAATCCTGGCAGAAACGTTTTAGAAATAGAGACTAAATTGATATATTTAATATTGTTTATTAGTAATTGTAAAAAAATGTATGGCACAAAATAAATGTTTAATTACTAATAAATATATACACTGCTCAAAAAAATAAAGGGAACACTTAAACAACACAATGTAACTCCAAGTCAATCACACTTCTGTGAAATCAAACTGTCCACTTAGGAAGCAACACTGAGTGACAATCAATTTCACATGCTGTTGTGCAAATGGGATAGACAACAGGTGGAAATTATGGGCAATTAGCAAGACACCCCCAATAAAGGAGTGGTTCTGCAGGTGGTGACCACAGATGTCACGGATGGTGTACAGGAAACAAGACTATGCAATACAATATATGACTCACTGGATCCACAACTAAGGAACAAAAGGGAGACCCCTACATGAGACCTGCCACTCTCTCTAATTGCTCAGCCTATGCGAACACCCCAAAGGTGGATGGGCGCATATCCACGTACCTCGGCTATCTAATACCTGAAGACCCTACAATAGTGAGGGGACACGACCACCGGCTCCCTACACAAGACACGGAGGGAGTCAGGGTCACCTGAAAATCCAGCAGACAGAAAATCGCAAATAAAGGAACAGCACTTATCTTGCAGAGGACTGAGGAATAGAAACAGCATGCACACACACTCCAGGAAGTTGTATAAGCCGCACACTACTGCATTCTGGGGAGGAACTTAAAGGGCACCAATCAGTCCTACTGCATGACAGCTGAGATAGACTAACGAGATGAGGAACTCAACCAAAACAAAGAAATTCAAGGAGGAGGATCTGAAAGGCTCCTGTCAGAGCTTCTCAACTGTCTGGTTGTGACAGTACCCCTCCCTCTACGAGTGGACTCCGGACACTCAGGGCCCACCTTCTCAGGATGGGACCTATGGAAAGCCCTGATGAGACGAGTGGCCTTAATGTCCGTCACTGGGACCCACATCCTCTCCTCAGGACCATAACCCTCCCAATGAACGAGGTACTGGAGGGAACCGCGGACAAGACGAGAATCCACAATCCTAGAGACCTGAAATTCAAGATTTCCATCAACCATAATCGGAGGAGGAGGCAAAGGCGAGGGTACAATAGGTTGAACATAAGGTTTCAATAAGGACTTATGAAAAACATTATGGATCTTCCAAGTCTGAGGAAGATCAAGACGGTAGGCAACAGGATTGATGACAGACAGGATCTTGTAAGGCCCAATAAACCTAGGACCCAACTTCCAGGAGGGAACCTTCAATTTGATATTCTTGGTAGACAACCACACCAGATCACCAACATTCAGGTCCGGACCAGGCACACGTCTCTTATCTGCCACACGCTTATATCTCTCACTCATGCTCTTTAGATTATCCTTAATCTTTTGCCAAATAGATGACAAAGACGAGGAGAATCTGTCCTCATCAGGTAAACCAGAAGACCCCTCTCCCGAGAAAGTCCCAAACTGCGGATGAAACCCATATGCACCAAAAAATGGTGACTTATCAGAGGACTCCTGACGACGGTTATTTAAAGCAAACTCAGCAAGGGACAAAAAAGAACACCAATCCTCCTGATTCTCCGCCACAAAACAGCGCAGATATGTCTCCAGATTCTGATTGACGCGCTCTGTCTGGCCATTCGACTGCGGGTGGAAAGCAGAAGAGAATGACAACCGAACCCCCAAGCGAGAACAGAAAGCCTTCCAGAATCTGGAAACAAACTGCGTGCCCCTATCAGAGACTATGTCTGAAGGAATACCATGCAATTTGACAATGTGGTCAATAAATGCCTGCGCCAGCGTCTTAGCATTGGGCAAACCAGGAAAAGGGATGAAATGCACCATTTTGCTAAAACGGTCCACCACCACCAGAATCACAGTCTTCCCCGAGGAACGAGGCAAGTCCGTTATGAAGTCCATGGACAGATGTGTCCAAGGACGGGAAGGAATGGGTAAGGGAAGGAGAGGACCTGATGGCCGTGAATGAGGGACTTTGGCACGAGCGCAAGTCTCGCAAGCTGCCACAAAACCCTCAACCGACTTACGAAGCGCAGGCCACCAGAATCTCCAAGCGTTGAGATCCAGTGTGGCTCTTGCCCCCGGGTGCCCAGCAAGGACCGTATGGTGGTGTTCCTTAAAAATCTTGTGTCTCAAAGCGAGAGGCACAAACAACCTCCCAGGAGGACAAAGATCAGGAGCCTCTGACTGGGCTGCCTGCACCTCTGCCTCCAATTCAGGAAAAAGAGCAGAGACCACCACACCTTCAGCCAAAATGGGACCCGGGTCTTCAAAATTCCCACCTTCCGGAAAACAACGTGACAGGGCATCTGCCTTCACATTCTTAACCCCAGGGCGGAACGTGACAACAAAATTAAACCTTGAAAAGAACAAAGACCATCTGGCCTGTCTCGGGTTCAGACGCTTGTCTGACTCCAAGTAGGCCAGATTTTTATGGTCAGTAAACACGGTAATAGGGTGTCTGGCTCCCTCTAGCCAATGGCGCCATTCCTCAAAAGCCAACAATTCCCTATCTCCCACATCATAATTTCTCTCTGCGGAGGAGAGTTTCTTCGTGAAAAAGGCACATGGTTGCCATTTGGCAGGAGAGGAACCCTGAGACAAGACCGCACCCACCCCTACCTCAGAAGCATCAACGTCAACTATGAAGGGTAACGAAATATCAGGTTGTACCAGGATGGGAGCGGAAGCAAAACTCTCCTTGATATTAGAAAAGGCCTTACGCGCCTCTACCGACCAGGAAGACAAATCTACCCCCTTTCTGGTCATATCAGTGAGTGGTTTAACAACAGAGGAATAATTCAAAATAAATTTCCTGTAATAATTGGCAAAGCCCAAAAAACGCATCAGCGCCTTCTGATTCTCAGGAAGCTCCCACTCCAGCACAGCGCGGACCTTCTCGGGGTCCATGCGAAAACCAGAAGCGGAGAGAAGAAACCCCAGAAATTGAATTTCTGGAACCGCAAACACACATTTTTCCAGTTTCGCGTATAATTTATTCTCCCGCAGGATGAGCAAGACCTGACGTAAGTGTTCCTTATGAGTCTTGAAATCAGGAGAAAAAATCAAAATGTCATCCAAATACACTAATACAAATTTTCCCATTAAATGATAAAAAATGCTGTTCACGAAATGCTGAAAAACGGCTGGGGCATTCATCAAACCAAAAGGCATAACCAAATTCTCAAAATGGCCCTCAGGGGTATTGAAAGCCGTCTTCCATTCGTCTCCTTCTCTGACCCTGACCAGGTTGTATGCCCCTCTTAGGTCTAATTTGGAAAATATTTTAGCCCCAACAACCTGGTTAAACAGGTCCGGGATCAGAGGAAGCGGATAAGGGTCACGAATAGTGATACTGTTCAGCTCCCTGAAATCCAGACAAGGTCTTAAAGAACCATCTTTTTTCTTAACAAAGAAAAAACCAGCGGCAACAGGTGACTTCGAGGGTCGTATGTGTCCTTTTCTCAGACTCTCAGAGATATAAGCACGCATAGCGACCCTTTCAGGTTGGGAAAGATTGTATAAACGAGATTTAGGCAGTTTGGCGCCTGGGATGAGATTAATAGGGCAATCGTACTCCCTGTGCGGGGGCAAATCCTGAACTCCACTCTCAGAGAAGACATCCGAAAATTCTGAGAGGAAAGGTGGTACAGTCTTAGTAGAAACCTCAGAAACAGATGTCATGAGGCAATTCTCTCTGCAAAAGTCACTCCAACCATTTATTTGCCTCGCTTGCCAATCAATGGTGGGGTTATGTTTAGTGAGCCAGGGTAGCCCCAACACTAGAGGAGTAGGCAAACCGCTAAGGACGAAACATGACACATCCTCAACATGAGCATCACTCACAATTAAACGAATATTGTGAACTATGCCCTTTAATGATTTCTGAGAAAGTGGAGCGGAATCAATAGCAAAAACAGGAATATGGACATGGAGGGCAGAGTGCTGGATGTAGTGTGCGATCACATTTGCATTTTCCGTTTGTATATGTATTTCGCCATAGTGATGTGCACCTACAGGCAGGTTGTGCTGACCCAACCCCTTATTTTTTTCTTTGTAAAAACAGGAATATCCTTTCCCAAAGTGCATACCTGGAAACCATGAGTTATTGCAAATTGATTATCAATGAGATTGACAGCTGCTCCACTATCCACAAAAATCTCACAAAAAATGCTCTTGCTCTCTAGCGCCACCCTAGCAGGCAGGACAAAACGGGAACTACAAGCAAACGGAAAACCTTCAATTTCCGCCTCAACCCTGCCAATAGTAACAGACGGAACATTTTTAAAAGATTTTTTCCTTTTTGTTTCTTTACTACTCCCAGAAGACTGCCTGAATCTCCTAGAGGGACAAACATTTGCCAAATGATTTATACCTCCACAACAAAAACAAACCCTCCCATGCGGGCTGAATCTTCTATTGTCAGAGGCAATCAACCCCAGCTGCATGGGCTCCTGCTCAGAAGGGGCTGACAGCGACTGAGACCCCTGCGCACAGAAAGAGACCGCTGCACTGTCCCGGGACTGAGTATGACAGGAAGGAGAGATCTCTCCTCTCTCTCTAAGACGCCTGTCAATACGAACAGCCTGAGACATAGCAGAATCCAAGGAGGTAGGTCTCTCATGAAAGGCAAATGCATCTTTCAATCCCTCTGAAAGACCATGGCAAAATTGACTTCGGAGTGCAGCATCATTCCAACCAGTATCAGCTGCCCATCTCCGAAATTCTGAGCAGTATATCTCTGCGGATTGTTTACCCTGGCATAACAGACGTAGTCTAGACTCAGCCAGAGCAATACGATCCGGATCATCATATATCTGACCCAGGGCTAAAAAGAATTCATCCACTGAACGGAGGGGCCGTGCCCCCTCCGGCAGCGAAAAGGCCCAGGATTGAGCGTTACCCCTGAGCAGCGATATAATGATCCCCACCCTCCGTTCTTCATCACCAGAGGAATGGGGAAGAAGGCGAAAATGGAGTTTGCAAGCCTCTCTAAAATGCACAAAATACTCACTACCCCCGGAGAACGTATCCGGGAGCGAGATCTTAGGCTCAGAACAAACTCCATGAACGCAAGCTGAACCGGTCACTTGAAACTGAGAAAAAGTCTTACGGAGATCAGCTACCTCCAATGAAAGACCCTGGAAGCGCTCAGCCAAAAGTGAAACCGGATCCATGCTTGAGACGGTTTTGGCGGCTTATAATGTCACGGATGGTGTACAGGAAACAAGACTATGCAATACAATCACTGGATCCACAACTAAGGAACAAAAGGGAGACCCCTACATGAGACCTGCCACTCTCCCTAATTGCTCAGCCTATGCGAACACCCCAAAGGTGGATGGGCGCATATCCACGTACCTCGGCTATCTAATACCTGAAGACCCTACAATAGTGAGGGGACACGACCACCGGCTCCCTACACAAGACACGGAGGGAGTCAGGGTCACCTGAAAATCCAGCAGACAGAAAATCACAAATAAAGGAACAGCACTTATCTTGCAGAGGACTGAGGAATAGAAACAGCATGCACACACACTCCAGGAAGTTGTATAAGCCGCACACTACTGCATTCTGGGGAGGAACTTAAAGGGCACCAATCAGTCCTACTGCATGACAGCTGAGATAGACTAACGAGATGAGGAACTCAACCAAAACAAAGAAATTCAAGGAGGAGGATCTGAAAGGCTCCTGTCAGAGCTTCTCAACTGTCTGGTTGTGACAACAGATCACTTCTCAGTTCCTATGCTTCCTGGCTGATGTTTTGGTCACTTTTGAATGCTGGCAGTGCTTTCACTCTAGTGGTAGCATGAGACAGAGTCTACAACCCACACAAGTGGCTGAGTTAGTGCAGCTTATCCAGGATGGCACATCAATGCGAGCTGTGGCAAGAAGGTTTGCTGAGTCTGTCAGCAAAGTGTCCAGAGCATGGAGGCGCTACCAGGAGACAGGCCAGTACATCAGGAGACACGGAGGAGGCCGTAGGAGGGCAACAACTCAGCAGCAGGACCTCTACCTCCACCTTTGTGCAAGGAGGAACAGGAGGAGCACTGCCAGAGCCCTGCAAAATGACCTCCAGCAGGCCACAAATGTGTATGTGTCTGATCAAACGGTCAGAAACAGACTCCATGAGGGTGATATGAGGGCCCGACGTGCTCAGGTGGGGGTTGTGCTTACAGCCCAACACCGTGCAGGACGTTTGGCATTTGCCAGAGAACACCAAGATTGGAAAATTCGCCACTGGCGCCCTGTGCTCTTCACAGATGAAAGCAGGTTCACACTGAGCACATGTGACAGACGTGACAGAGTCTGGAGACGCCGTGGAGAACGTTCTGCTGCCTGCAACATCCTCCAGCATGACCGGTTTGGCATTGGATCAGTAATGGTGTGGGGTGGCATTTCTTTGGAGGGCCGCACAGCCCTCCATGTGCTCGCCAGAGGTAGCCTGACTGCCATTAGGTACCGAGATGAGATCCTCAGACCCCTTGTGAGACCATATGCTGGTGCGGTTGGCCCTGGGTTCCTCCTAATGCAAGACAATGCTAGACCTCATGTGGCTGGAGTGTGTCAGCAGTTCCTGCAAGACGAAGGCATTGATGCTATGGACTGGCCCGCCCGTTCCCCAGACCTGAATCCAATTGAGCACATCTGGGACATCATGTCTCGCTCTATCCACCAACGTCACGTTGCACCACAGACTGTCCAGGAGTTGGCAGATGCTTTAGTCCAGGTCTGGGAGGAGATCCCTCAGGAGACCGTCCGCCACCTCATCAGGAGCATGCACAGGCGTTGTAGGGAGGTCATACAGGCACGTGGAGGCCACACACACTACTAAGCCTCATTTTGACTTGTTTTAAGGACATTACATCAAAGTTGGATCAGCCTGTAGTGTGTTTTTCCACTTTAATTTTGAGTGTTACTCCAAATCCAGACCTCCATGGGTTAAAAAATTAGGTTTCCATTTTTTTATTTTTGTGTGATTTTGTTGTCAGCACATTCAACTATGTAAAGAACAAAGTATTTCAGAAGAATATTTAATTAATTCAGATCTAGGATGTGTTATTTTTGTGTTCCCTTTATTTTTTTGAGCAGTGTATATATATATATATACAGTACAGACCAAAAGTTTGGACACACCTTCTCATTCAAAGAGTTTTCTTTATTTTCATGACTATGAAAATTGTAGATTCACACTGAAGGCATCAAAACTATGAATTAACACATGTGGAATTATATACATAACAAACAAGTGTGAAACAACTGAAAATATGTCATATTCTAGGTTCTTCAAAGTAGCCACCTTTTGCTTTGATTACTGCTTTGCACACTCTTGGCATTCTCTTGATGAGCTTCAAGAGGTAGTCCCCTGAAATGGTTTTCACTTCACAGGTGTGCCCTGTCAGGTTTATTAAGTGGGATTTCTTGCCTTATAAATGGGGTTGGGACCATCAGTTGCGTTGAGGAGAAGTCAGGTGGATACACAGCTGATAGTCCTACTGAATAGACTGTTAGAATTTGTATTATGGCAAGAAAAAAGCAGCTAAGTAAAGAAAAACGAGTGGCCATCATTACTTTAAGAAATGAAGGTCAGTCAGTCAGCTGAAAAATTGGGAAAGCTTTGAAAGTAAGGGGTATTTGACCATGAAGGAGAGTGATGGGGTGCTGTGCCAGATGACCTGGCCTCCACAGTCACCGGACCTGAACCCAATCAAGATGGTTTGGGGTGAGCTGGACCGCAGAGTGAAGGCAAAAGGCCTACAAGTGCTAAGCATCTCTGGGAACTCCTTCAAGACTGTTGGAAGACCATTTCAGGGGACTACCTCTTGAAGCTCATCAAGAGAATGCCAAGAGTGTGCAAAGCAGTAATCAAAGCAAAAGGTGGCTACTTTGAAGAACCTAGAATATGACATATTTTCAGTTGTTTCACACTTGTTTGTTATGTATATAATTCCACATGTGTTAATTCATAGTTTTGATGCCTTCATAGTCATGAAAATAAAGAAAACTCTTTGAATGATAAGGTGTGTCCAAACTTTTGGTCTGTACTGTGTATATATATATATATATATATATATACATATATATTTATATATATATAATCATACTTCTGATATATATGAATGCATAATATGTGGGAAACTACTACTGATGTTTTTAGCCATAATATATTTACATATATTATAATATATTATATATTCTAAATATATAATAATATATGTAAATATATTATGGCCAAAAGCTTATATATAAATGTTTCCGCCAGGATTCAAACTCTCTACCTTGTACATTAGAGGCAAGAATGTTAACCACTACACTATAGAGCTACATGTTAACCTGCACAGAAATATAAAATAAGTTTTCTGCTGAATAGGAATACTCACTACATCAGAAACTACTATTAGGTTTTTCTGATATAGTTTAGCATTCAGCTTTATAGCTGAGTGGATAAGGTCCTTGCCTTTAATGTACAAGGGGTTGTGTCAGGACTCGAACCTGTGGCCAGTCATGTCCCAGGCGGTAGCTCTACCCACTAGGCTACCGTCTCTCCTTGGACTGTTCTCTAGCTAACTTCTAGCTAACTCTCTTGTCCTTGCCTTGACCTGCTGATTATTCTAATCTCTTGTACCTGCTACTTCCCTATAAAAACCCAGCCCTTGAACCCAGCCCTTTGCTGGTTATTGTGCCTCCAAGCCTGTAGCAAGCTTCCTCTCTGCTCCTCCACCGCTATTGCCGATTTACCATCGTTGCCAACCCGGACCGTTTTGACCTCGCTGAATTGCCGCCTGCATTGACTCACTGCTTACCACCGACCACGCCTCTGTCTACTACTGCTGTTATCTCGCTGCCATCTCTGCTGCCGACCCGGATTGATCGACCACGCTACCTGCCTCCTGCTTCTGTGGGCCTCTGCCACTGGACTCCATACTGGTGTCCTCAGACTCAGGTGAGCCTCGATTGACACTACTCCCTAACAGGTTGGGAGTTCAAATCCCAGCAGAAACTTTTTAGAAATAGATGCTAAATTACATTTAAATACACTGACTCGAGCATCACGCTCGAGCACACGCGGTGTTCGGCTGAACTCCTTGATATGCCGAGCATAGCGATGCTTCGGCCGAGCATGCTTCATCAACACTATAAACTACTATTATAATCAACACTACTTGCATTATTGTTTGTCTTGCCACCAGGGAGCCTCCACCCACTCTGCCTTAGGGAGAGAGACTGCAGTGGGGTTATACCTTTTAATCATCTAATCATCAGGCCCTGGTCTTCTTTGTGAGACAAACTGCCAACAAGACATATGAATAAGTTCTTTAAAAGTCAAAGGGATTGCCAGATAACGCAGAGTTCTTGAACTCATGGGACTGTAAGTACAGATCCAACAGTCCTTAATTTTACTGTCAATGTCATTAAGTTCTCTAAACAGCCCCTGGTGGTGTCAGATAAGTGCATTGTCCCAGTTATCCTTCAGTTGTTGGTACAGTGCCGTTGTTCCCAGGATTAGGGCGGCCATCAGCAGGAGGATCCTCATTCTTGAGTGTCAGAACTTTCTTGCAGTGAGAAGCGTGTATCCAGTTAGACTTACCTTCAACCTTTACTGCTGTATGAGTAGCCAACAGGACTTGGAAAGGGCCATCAAATCTGGCATCCAGGCCTTTCCTCACATGTCCTTTTATCACCACCCAGTCTCCTGGTTGCAGACTGTTCCTTCTACTGAATCTGGATCTGGAAGGGAAGGGAAGCAAACACTTGTTAGGCTATGTAGCTTGTTAGGCTATCAAAGTTCATTTGCAACTGTTGTGGAAAATACAATCCTAATCTGGGGGTGCTTCCAAGCAGAATCTCAAATAGGGATGGCCTGCATCACTTCCCTCATTACTTCTCATGTGAAGTGGGAACCCCTGTCTGATTTAATAACTTCAGGGACACCATACCTGCACACCAGTTCACTGACCAGCTTCTTTGCTGTGTTCTTTGCATTTGCCTTTGCTACTGGGAAGGCTTCCGGCCACCCTGAAAAGAGATCAACACACACAAGGACAAATTCATATATTCCTACCTTAGGCAGTTGTATATAGTCTATCTGCAGTCTCTGGAACGGGTTAAGTGGCCTGGGGGTGTGCTTGCTTGGGGTCTTCACCACTTGACTGGGATTGTTCAATGCACAGACCATACATTCTTGTACAAACCGAGTGGCTACTGTAGAAAATCCTGGAACAATCCAGCCTGCATTAACCACACTTACCATGGCACCTTTTGATAGGCGAATGGACCCGTGGGCCTCCTGAGCCATAGCTGGGTATAGAAGGCTTGGGTATGGAAGGTTTGGCCCCTTGTTTTGCCCAAAGTTCTTTTTCCTCTGGAGGGGCTTGTTCGAGCATTCTTTGAAATATACTTACTGAAATGTCCTCAGGTCTCAAGACTCTCACCAGGGTGGCGTCAGCATTGAGTGGCTGGAGTGCAGCTTGTTTGGCTGCCTTGTCTGCTCGATCATTGCCTTTTGCTTCCACCATGGTACATCTTGTACGAGCCTTTACCTTAATAATAGAAACCTCCTCTGGTAATAACAGAGAGTTCATAAGTTCAAGTACAGAGTCTTTATGTTTAATTGGCTGGCCTGCTGATGTTAAAGTCTCTAGACTGCCATATGGGTCTATAGTCATGTGCAATACCAAAAGAATACCTTGAGTCCATGTAGATGCTCACCTTCTTCCCCTTGGCCAATTTACACGCCTCAGAGTGCCTTCAGCTCCGCCTCTTGCGCTGACATGTGAGTTGGCGGTGGTTCAGCTATCCCTACGTCATGCTGTGTGACCACTGCATATCCAGTGTGGAACCGGCCGTCCTCTGCCATGAACCTGCTTCGATCTACAAAATACTCAAAATCAGGGTTATCAAGGGGGTTTTCATGGACATGATTAAATCCTGACGTTTCTTGTTACATTAGCTTGCTGCATTTTCATAGCATAGCTTGCTGCATTTTCAAAGTGCTGCTTTTATAAGTGCATTGGAGATATCAGGAGATACTCAGGAGGTAATCTGGAGGTGGATACAATCTAAAAAAGTAAGATTTGTTTGTTTAAAATCTTTCCCCTCTTTAAAATGACAGACCTGGTTCTGTGCAGGAATTGTTGTGCTTTTATTTCAGGTTCCACTCTTCGGAGGTTTGGATACTGTCTGATCTGTAGACAGCTCTCCATAATGCAGCAGGAAATTGCATTTTTGAAATCTGAGATTTGTAAATTAACTGTTAAGCAAACTCAGGCTGGGAACGTTGCAATGCCACTGCCACAGAGACCCCCAAGAAATGGAAGATGGGATACTGCAGGTTCTGGTAGACTGAGAGTTGTGGATAGAAGACAAGTCCCACAGTCTGTGGCTCTCCATAATTCATTTTCAGCACTTTCAGAGTGCAAAAGAAACATGGAGGATGGCTCAGGCACAGTGGGTGAGGAACAATCATCTCCCATGCCTAAAGTATGCAAGACTGCAGCCAAAGACAAAAAGGAGAAAGTGAGGACTGATAGTAAACAGCTGTTGGCGGGCGATTCTATCATAAGAGGTGTAAAGTTTGAGGAAAATGGTTTTGTGAGATGTCTCCCTGGTGCTACCGCTAGCAGGGATAGACGACGTATCCTTAATATTGTTAGGCAAGCAAAGCAGGAAAGGGAAGTGGATGTTATTTTCCATCTTGGGACAAACGATCTGGCTTGCAATGAGGTTTCAAATGTGAAAGAAGCTTTTCACACACTTGGAAAGGATATACAGGAGGTTGCATCAACTGTTTCATTCTCTGCAGTTTTGCCTGTGCATAACCTTCAGCATGACAGGAAGATGCGCATTAAGGAATTCAATGTATGGCTTGGTGAATGGTGTCTGAACCAAGGGTTTGGCTTTGTGTCTCATGTTAGCTCTCGTTGGAATGGAAAAGAACTGTACAAGAAAGATGGTTTGCATCTTTCTCTTAAGGGAACGAATCTCCTCAGTGAACAGTTCCAAGTATTTTCTAAGGAGCATTTAAACTAGGAAAGGGGGGCAAAAGGGTGATAATCCAGCAGTCCGACTGCCCCCCGGAACAATGCCAGAAGATGCCAGTAGCACAGAGGTTAAGAAATGACAAGCTCAGAGTCTTGTCTACAAATGCTCGCAGTTTAGGGAATAAGATCAATGAACTTGAGTCTAATGGCATCTGAGAATATAGATTTAGTGGCTGTTACTGAGACATGGTTCAATGGGAGTAATGACTGGGATATAACAATACCAGGGTTCTCTCTATATAGGAAAGACAGAGAAAGCAAGAAAGGGGGAGGGGTGGCCCTGTATGTGAAAGATAGCATAAAATCTAATTTAATACAAGTTAGTGAGACCAATTTAGAGTCAGTTTGGGTTACTTTGCAGCTTGATAATCATAAGGTAACTTGTGTAGGTGTGATATATAGACCACCTAGCCAAGTCAAAGAATTAGATGATCTACTAGTTGAAGAAATGACATTGAAAGGGGAAGTTATCATCATTATGGGAGACTTTAATTTTCTTGATGTAAACTGGAAAACCAAAATAGCTAGTTCTGCCAGGAGTACAGATATTCTAAATTCCCTACTGGGATTATCTCTACAGCAAGTAGTTGAGGAGCCAACCCGGAAGGAGGCCATTTTAGATTTAGTATTCACAAATGGGAATTTGGTATCTGATATTACTGTAGGGGAAAGCTTGGGATCTAGTGATCACCAGTCAGTGTGGTTTACTATAAGTACAGTGACTGAATCACACCACACAAAAACAAACAATTTAGATTTTAGAAAAACTGACTTTTCTAAAATTAGATTAGTGGTATGCGAGTCCCTATCAGATTGGAACAGTTTCAATGGAGTCCAGGAGAAATGGGACTACTTAAAAGTGGCACTATTGAAGGCAACAGATAATTGCATTAGGCTTGTCAGTAAAAGCAAAAAAAAGAAGAGACCACTGTGGTACTCAGCAGAAGTGGCCAAAATCATTAAAAACAAAAAGATAGCATTTAGTAATTATAAAAAAAAGAAACGAGGATGACAGGCAAATTTATAAGATTAGGCAGAGAGAGGCCAAACAAGTTATAAGAGCTTCTAAAGCACAGGCAGAAGAGAAATTAGCTCAGTCAGTGAAAAAAGGCGATAAGACATTCTTCAGATACATAAATGAAAAAAGGAAACTAAAACAAGGAATTAACAAATTAAAAACAAAAGAAGGAAGGTATATGGAAGAAGATAAAGAACTAGCTGACTGCCTCAATGAATACTTCTGTTCAGTTTTCACAAAGGAAAATGAAGGAAAAGGACCTCAGTTAGGAAGGAAGACTAATGAATCTTTTGATGCATGTGTCTTTACAGATGAAGAGGTTCTAAGTCAGCTGTCTAAAATTAATACAAATAAGTCACAGGGGCCTGATGGTATACACCCAAAGGTATTAAAAGAGCTTAGCGGTGAACTAGCAAAACCATTAACAGATTTATTTAACCAATCACTGGTAAGAGGAGTCGTCCCAGAAGATTGGAAATTAGCAAATTATGTGCCCATTCACAAGAAAGGTAGTAGGGAGGAATCGGGCAACTATAGGCCAGTAAGCCTGACATCAATAGTGGGGAAATTAATGGAAACCAAACTTAAGGAGAGTATTGTGGAACATCTAAAATCCCATGGATTGAAAGATGAAAAACAGCATGGGTTTACTTCAGGGAGATCATGTCAAACTAATTTTATAGATTTTTTTTTTTGATTGGGTGACTAAAATAATAGATGGTGGAGGTGCAGTAGACATCGCTTATCTAGACTTTAGTAAGGCTTTTGATACGGTCCCACATAGAAGGCTAATAAATAAATTAGAGTCTTTGGGCTTGGACTACCATATTGTTGAATGGATTAGGCAGTGGCTGAGGGACAGACAACAGAGGGTTGTAGTCAATGGAGTATATTCAGACCATGGTCTTGTTACCAGTTGGGTACCTCAGGGATCTGTTCTGGGACCCAGATTGTTTAATATCTTTATCAGCAAAATTGCAGAAGGCCTTGATGGTAAGGTGTGTCTTTTTGCTGATGACACAAAGATTTGCAACAGGATTGATGTTCCTGGAGGGATACACCATATGGAAAAGGATTTAGGAAAACTAGAGGAATGGTCAAAAATCTGGCAACTAAAATGTAATGTTGATAAGTGCAAGATAATGCACCTGGGGCGTAAAAACCCAACAGCAAAATATGAAATCAGTGATACAGTATCTGAGGAAAGGGATTTAGGGGTCATTATTTCAGAAGACTTAAAGGTAGGCAGACAATGTCATAGAGCAGCAGGAAATGCTAGCAGAATGCTTGGGTGTATAGGGAGAGGCATTACCAGTAGAAAGAGGGAGGTGCTCATGCCACTCTACAGAGCACTAGTGAGACCTCATTTGGAGTATTGTGCTCAGTACTGGAGACCATATCTCCAGAAGGATATTGATATTTTGGAGAGAGTTCAGAGAAGAGCTACTAAACTAGTACATGGATTGCAGGATAAAACTTACCAGGAAAGATTAAAGGACCTTAACATGTATAGCTTGGAAGAAAGACGAGACAGAGGGGATATGATAGAAACTTTTAAATACATAAAGGGAATCAACAAGGTAAAAGAGGAGAGAATACTTAAAAGATGGAAAACTGCTACAAGAGGACATAGTTTTAAATTAGAGGGGCATAAGGTTTAAAAGTAATATAAGGAAGTATTACTTTACTAAGAGAGTAGTGGATGCATGGAATAGCCTTCCTGCAGAAGTGGTAGCTGCAAATACAGTGAAGGAGTTTAAGCATGCATGGGAAAGGCATAAGGCCATCCTTCATATAAGATAGAGCCAAGGGCTATTCATAGTATTCAGTATATTGGGCAGACTAGATGGGCCAAATGGTTCTTATCTGCCGACACATTCTATGTTTCTATTAATTGTACACAGTCATGGAGGTCATGTTCCATCATGTCATTTAGGCGGCTGCCTGTACCTCCTTATGCCCCCTTCCCCCATTTCTGAATCTGCGATTGGTAACAAAGTAGCAGGATTCAGAGTAGTATACCTTGTGAAAGAAATGTTAGCAGGCATGAGGAGTGCACACTGGAGTCTTTGTTGCCCGGCCATAGAAATATGCTGAGGTTGAACCTGTGTTAATATGCCCTGTCATGAGGTGTTTGTACAATCACTGGATAATCTAACACAATTTCAGAGGCTTTTTCTATCATTGCCTGCACTGCTTCTACCGCCCTGACACAGGAGGGGGCGCCTCTGATGACAGGATCTAATCTGGCTGAAAAGTACGCCACTGGCCGCTGGCGGTCACCGTGTTTCTGAATCAGTACAGCTGTGCTGTGACCCTACATTTCTGAACAGAACAGGTTAAATTAATCATCATATTTTGGAATATCTAGGGCTGGGGCCGAGGTTATG
Source organism: Bufo bufo (assembly GCF_905171765.1). Taxonomy (NCBI): domain Eukaryota; kingdom Metazoa; phylum Chordata; class Amphibia; order Anura; family Bufonidae; genus Bufo; species Bufo bufo. Next base: position 420,125,804 of record NC_053390.1, read on the forward strand.
CAAAGCTTCAATGTATAAAAATTATAAGGTGAAATGGGTCAGATGACAATCATACAGATGCTGCATTAACATGGAGGCATGTCTAATCCAGGGGCGACAGTATGACACCAGCCCCAAAAACACCCTTAGGCTTTGTGCTCCTTTGGGCATTTGTATCCTATCAACAGCCTCCTTTATTTCTGGGGTTAGGTGGCGAGCTCCATGGGAGTGACAGTGTCCTAGAAATACAACCTTGTTTTTTTACAAAACTGCAGCTTCTGTTTTGAAGCTTTACACTCGTTGTGATGTAGGAAAATTAAAAGAGATATAGTTGCCTCACAGCAAGTCTCATTGTCTTCAGCACACGAAAATCATCAATTTGACTGGCCACTGCTATCTCCTGGGCATGACTGAGGGGGTACTGCTTCACTTAAGGGGGCTGACAACCTGGCTTAAGATGCACAGTGACCGGCGACACAGGGAGTTTCCCTATGTCTGTTTTTGATGTTGCCCATAAATCCTTCGGTACCACCTCAAGTACAGCCTAGTCTACAAGGGTTAATTCTGATGGTTCAGTCTCAGGCAGGGTCAGTGTTGCTATTAAGACACATAATACTTCCTCTACACGGGTAGTGCCATCGGGGTAAAAGTGTATGTGGGCTCCCAGAGCTTGCAAAACATCAGTCCCTAAAAGAGGTTCTGGCAGGTTTTCTTTAACTAACAATTGAGAAACAACTATTCTGTCTTTTAACTTTACTTTAAAGCTCCATTCACACATCCGCAATTCCGTTCCGTATTTTGCGGAACGGAATTGCGGACCCATTCATTTCTATCATGCGAACCCCGATCCGGAAATGCGGACCCGCACTTCCGGGCCCGCATTTCTATTCCCCCCAAAAATAGAACATGCCCTATTCTTGTCCGCAATTGTCAAGAATAGACATATTCTATTAGTGGCGGCGATGTGTGGTCTGCAAAATGCGGAACGCACATTGCCGGTGCCGGATGTGTGAATGGACCCTAACTGGCTCAGATTCACAGACAAAAACTGTTTTTCCTGTAAATCCCACAGCCGGTACATAACAAGGGGTTAACTGATGAGGCTGCAAGAAACTCTGGTCTACTACTGTTTTGGCTGCCCCAGTGTCAACCAGGAATGGTACTGCCTTTTTGTTGCCTATGGATACGGGCACATGAAATTGAGGGCCCTTTTCTTCAGATTTTGCGAGCAGTACTGGCCTATTTCCTAGCAGGAAGTAAAAATGGCAGTGGAGGTCTGTTGATCTCCACTGTCAGTATCCTTGGGCGCTTCCCGTTGCCGAACAGGTCTCAAGCCTTCCATAAATACAATTTCTCACCCAACTGGTCAAGTCTGACCCCAACCCATATCAGTCCAAATGGTCCGCAGTCCAGCTGCATACGTCTCTACTGTCTCTTTCCTACTCTCTCTCTCACTATTTGTCTGGCAGTTTTCCTGTTTTGCACCCTGGATTTACTTGGTATGATCCCCATTGTCTCTCTCAGTCCAATCCCAGGATTTGGGTCTGGCTCACAAGGCACTTTAACACCCCAAATCCAGAATTACATAATTTGCCGGCCGGGCTTCCCCTAGGTCCTCCTCCCTTGGATTATAATCCTTCTGGTACACCTAGTTAAAACATACCCTAGGTCCTCCTCCCTCAGACAGTCCTTCTGGTTCACCTAGTCTAGGTCCTTCTCCCTTGGACAGTACTTCTGGTTCACCTAGTCAGGACTTACGCTCAGACTACCTTGGGGACCCACCCGTTCTATAATAACCTCAACACGGGGTGTCCCTTTTTTTTCTTTTTTCTTCTTTCTGATTAGCGATGGACGAACATCGGTCGGGGCGTTTCGTGAACGCGTGTTTGCGATCAAATCCGGGCCCCATTCACTTTAATGGCAGGCCAGCCTGAAAAACCTTCAGGTCATATTTGAAGCCACCAAATACTTACTAGAAGTGCACAAATATCCTACAACATGGACAGTGGCATACCAGAGGGGGATCAATGGCAAAAATTCACACAAAAACTATGTATTTTAATCAGGGGCCATTTTTATGCGTCTTAAAGGGAAACTCTCAAAAATGTGCCCTGCTGGAGCCTAGAAAATTTTTCTTTTAGGCCACGGAGTGCAGGCCCCAAAAATTAGGCATTCACCTGATAGAAAAGAACAAGTGATTATGTGGCTGAAGGTATATTAGGTGGTCAGTGGATAACAATTTTACTGTAGGCCACTGGAGTACAGGCCCCAAAAATTAGGCATTTACTTGACAGAAAAGAACAAGTGATTATGTGGCTGGAAGTATATTAGACAGTCAGTGGATAACAATTTTACTGTAGGCCAGAACAGGCCCCAAAAATTAGGCATTCACCTGACAGAAAAGAACAAGTGATTATGTGGCTTGAGGTACATTAGGCGGTCACTGAATAACAATTTTACTGCAGGCCAGTGGAGTATAGGGCCCAAATATTAGGCATTCACCTGACAGAAAAGAACAAGTGATTATGTGGTTGGAGGTATATTAAACGGTCAGTGGATAACAATTTTACTGCAGGCCAGTGGAGTACAGGCTCCAAACATTATGCATTCAGTGGACAGAAAAGAACAAGTGATTATGTGGCTCAGGGTATATTAGATGGTCTGTGGATAACAATTTTACTGTTGGCCAGTTAAGTACAGGCCCCAAAAATTATGCATTCAGTGGACAGAAAAGAACAAGTGATTATGTGTCTGGAGGTACATTAGGCGGTCAGTGGATAACAATTTTAATGCAGGCCAGTGGTGTACAGGCCCCAAACCTTAGGCATTCACCGGACAGAAAAGAACAAGTGATTAAGTGGCTGGAGGTATATTGGGCGGTCAGTGGATAACAATTTTACTGTAGGCCAGTAACGGCCCCAAAAATTAGGCATTCACCTGACAGAAAAGAACAAGTGATTATGTGTCTGGAGGTATTTTAGATCGTCACTGAATAACAATTTTACTGTAGACCAGTGGAGTATAGGCCCCAAACATTAGACATTCACCTCACATAAAAAGCCTTTTATGCCGCTGTATATACGTAAGACAAGGACCATTCTTCGGTCTGGGTGGTGGCGGATATGTGTGCTCTGGCATGAAGAAAATTAAAGTACACGTGGTCGTCACAGGTGTTGAATTCCTCCGAGATCCATGACTCTTTCATTTTTAGAAATGTAAGGTAGTCCACACTGTTGTGAGCTAGGCGAGTGTGCTAATCGGTCACGATCCCCCCCTGCTGCGCTGAACATCCTTTCGGACAGGACACTCGACGAGGGGCAAGCCAAGAGTTCCATGGAAAATTGTGCCAGCTCTAGCCACAGGTCAAGCCTGTACACCCAGTAGTCCAGGGGTTCCTCGCTTCTCAGAGTGTCCACATCGGCCATTAACCTGATGTAGTCGGACACCTGTCGGTCTAGGCGTTCCCTGAGGCTTGATCCGGAGGGGGGCTCTCGATGGGTTGGCTGCAAGAATCATCTCCTATCCGAAGTGACCAACACATCTTCAAACCGCCCTATTCTTGCAGGCTCGGTAGGATTGGTACCCGCACCTGTTTCGCTGTGGGTGGAAATTCCTCTCCCCGTGCTCGCAGCAAGGCCTGGAAATGCTGCATTCTGACAGCCCTCTGTGATGCTGGTAACATGTCTGGCATTTTATGTTTGTACTGGGGGTCTAAGTAAATTGCCACCCAGTACTGGTTCTTGCCCTTTCCGCTTTTTATACGGGGGCCCCTCTTCAAACACTGGAGCATGAAGGCCACCATTTGCACTAAATTGGTAGCGGTGGACCGCCCTGGCGCCTGCTCATCGCCCAGAAAAATGTTGTCCTCAGTCTCCTCCCCCCAGCCACGGACAACACCAAGGATCCCCGAAAAGTTTAAAGTCCCCCTCAAAGCCTGCTCTTCTTGCTCCTCCTTCTCCCCCCAGCCACCACCCTCCTCTGACTCCTCCTCAGACTCCTGCTGACTTGTCTCAGATGGATTACCCCCCCTGGGAATTTATTCAGCATTGCAACTTCCTCATCTTCCAGCTCCTGCTCCTCGACGGCTTGATAATTGACACAACGCAATGCACGCTCCATAAAGAAGGTGTAAGGTACGATGTCACTGATGGTGCCCCGGCTGCGACTGACCAGTTTGGTGATCTCATCAAATGGCCGCAGAAGTCTGCATGCGTTGCGCATGAGCAGCCACTGGCGCGGTGAAAAGAAACCAAGCTCCCCAGAACCTGTCCTGCTGCAGAGTTCGTACAGGTAATCATTAACGGCACGTTGCTGCTGGAGCAGCCTATCGAGCATATACAAGGTGGAGTTCCAGCGAGTCAGCAGTTACAAATCAGACATCTGATGGGCAGGTGGTGTCGCCGCTGAATGTGAGCAAGACGAGCCATGGCCGTTTAAGATCTTCTAAAATGGCCAGAGATTTTCCTGGCCTGCCACAAGACGTCCTGGACCCCGGGTATTTGGCAATGAATCGCTGCACGGCTAAATTCAGGACGCATAGGTGTGCGCATGCAGTGTCCCACTAGTTTATGTGGGAACTGCAAAAGCTTTTTGTTATCCTCTGTAATATCATGCTTCATTGTGTTATCATGTGATTAATCCTAGTAACAGGCTGTACTGGTGGTAATGTGTCAGGCTAGGGTAGTAAGTTAGGTACTCACTGATATACAGTTCTTTAATCTGGTTCTGTTTCTCCAGCCCTTTAATGGTGAGGCTGCCCGAAGCTAGTAAGTCCTTCACCTTGAATCCAAAGCTCCTTGAAGCCTGAATAAATGGCTGATGTCCTTTGTGTTTATCTCCACTCCGGTGTGTCTTTAATTGCCTTGCATTTAACAAAGCTACAGCTGCACTCTCACTCCTTCACTTCCCACTTCTCCTATCAACTGACTTAACTCCCTAACTAGGCCTGAATTGCCCTATTTATACTGTGGTGCTACCCCCATCTGGTGGTGGATGTATGTAGTGCACCTGACAGCCTGAATATCACATGATAACACAATACAGCATGATATTACAGATGATAACAAAAAGCTTTTGCAGTTCCCACATAAGCTAGTGGGATACTGCACGCACGGGGTGTGTCGGGTGTGCCTGGGCACATCCTAATCAAGCCTGCTGGCTGGCGAATACTAATGAAGCGCTTCCATTTTGGAAGCGGCTCATTAGTACCGGAGGACCAGGAAGCGTTGAACGCTCTGTACTTACCGCTTCCTGGTCCTCGGCTGTCGGCTGTGCAGTGCTGCGCACAGCGAGAGGCACTTTGTGACATCACGCTGTGCGTGCCAGTACAGAGCACAGCCGACAGCAGGAGTAAGAGGATCGTGGGCGGCGAGGAGCGGAGGTGTCCAGGAGCAGAGGGGTAAGTGGTTTTTATTTTATAAAAAACGAGGCTGCTGGGAGGCATAATGGAGGCTAATGAGGCATATGGATGCTAATGAGGCATAATGGGGGCTAATGAGGCATAATGGGGGCTAATGAGAGGCATAATGGGGGCTAATGAGAGGCATAATGGGGGCTAATGAGAGACATAATGGGGGCTAATGAGAGACATAATGGGGTAAATAAGAGGCATAATGGGGTTAATGAGAGGCATAATGGGGGCTAATGAGGCATAAGGGCTGATAATGGGGGCTAATGGCATAAAGGCTATATATATATATATATACGCACGCGCGGTGTGTGTGTTTGTGCTTTAGGGTGCACACCCTAATGCAGTAGGCTGTGCACGCCTATGTCAGGACGTGTGCCATTTTGCCCCGTTTCAGCGCACTCAGCAGATTGGCACTGTTGTCGCACACCACTTTACCAATTTTCAAATTGAGCGGAGTTAGCCACTGATCGGCAGGGGCAGGATGGGGGGGGGGGGCAATTGCCCCCCAGGCCGCCCTAAAGCATGTTTAAAACGGCCGCTGGACTGTCTTCAACAAATATTATTATTATTTATTTTTATTCCTCAGGGCCACACCGCCGATCACCACAGGCGGCGCGGCCCTGGTGCTAGTTGCCGGCGGCGGTGGGGGGGCAGTAGGAGATGAGCGCTTCCATTGTGGAAGCGCTCATCTCCATATTAATTTGTATCGCCGTCCTCAGGACAGCGATACAGATGGCTGTGCTGTGGCTGGGCAAGGGAGGGAGAGGCGTCTCCCTTCCCTGTTCTGATTTATTTCTTGCCCATTTTGGGGGGGGGGGCACTATGGGGGCATTTCATACTGGCACATTATGGGGGGCCACCATGGGGGAGAGAAGCACTATGGGGCATCTGGGGGCTCTAAAGGGGCTTTTTTTTTCATTGGCACACTATGGGGGGCACTATAGGGGAGAGTGGCACTATGGGGCATCTGTTGGCACTATAGGGGCATTATTTGGGGGCACTATGCGGAAATGGGGTCTCTAAAGGGGCCTTTTTTTATTGGCCCATTATGGGGGGCACGATGGCATCTGGTGGCACTAAGAGGGCATTTTTTACTGCCACATTATGGAGGCACTATAGGATAGAGCAGCACTATGGGGCATTATGGGGGAGTGGAGCACTATTGGGGCATCTGGTGGCACTAAGAAGGGGCATTTCTTACTGGCATATTATGGGGGACACTATGGGGAAGGGGGAGAGGAGCACTATGAGGGCATTTACTGGGGCACTATATAGGGGTATTTTATACTGGCATACTGTCACGTGACTCCTTGGGAGCCGCATACTGTTGCCCGCGGTTTTGGGTTGAGGCATAAGGTTGTTAGCTTCAAGTGCGGTTGCCGCGGACAACAGCTATGTGTGCGGTTCCCTCGGAGTTGTGTGCGCGTTTGTAAGCACTTTTGTATGTCTGTGTGCACTTTGTTTATGTTTGGTGTGCACTGACATTTTCCCTGCACTGTGGCTTTCCGTGGCAACGTTTGGTGGTTTGATGTACATGTGGTGGCAGTGTCCCGGCCTTCGGGCTGACTCCTAGGACACGCTTGCCACCCACGTCGTTGCCTGCGGCAACAGCCACAGTGTGTTTGTTGTTTAGACACTTCCCCTTTAAGTTATGTTTTCCCTTCTGTGGTTTTGGAAGGGTTAACTCCCTTTCAGTGTGTGTGAGTCACGGGGTGTGTCTGATTGTTGGGTGTGGCCTCTTGGCCCTATAAAGCCTCAGTTGTAGGCAGTAGCCAGAGAGGGTGTTTCAGCCATGCTGGCTGTAGACAGCCTCCTGGTTACTTACCAACTGCCAGTGGGGGCCAACCTTCTGGTCATAAGCAAATATATATGTCCTTTGGTGTCTGGAAGATGTGTTTGGTTTTATGTTTCTTTATTGCACCTGTGGTCCTGGGTTCCCGTGTGTTTGTGTGCTGAGTCCTGCTGTCTGTGGGCAGTACATCCACATGGGTTCCAGGCTTTGTTGTCTGTGGTAGGTCTCTGCTATGTTTATGACAAGTACCTGCCATTCCCATAGGTTGCATTTGTTTCCCCTTGCTTGCAGCTTGGCCAGTGAGACTCCTGTTCCTCCGTATCCAGAAGGAACAGGATGTCTTACTCTGACTCCTAGCCCAGGGACCGGTCGGAGGGTAAGTTAGGGCTCCGAGGTTCCTGCGCATGGGTCCTCCTACCTTCAAGGTCGGCCCATGCAGGTAGGAGTTAGGGTCAGGTTAGGGACGCTGTAGGAGGTGACCTGCTCCCTAATCCTGTTTGTCCTGGTCAAGCAGTGACCATCTTCCTTCGGCACACGGCTGAGGGTTTCCCCCATCCTCAGCCGTGACACATACATTATGGGGACATTATCTTAACTGCGGGAACTAAGCGGGGGTATTTAATGTACTGTCATATTATAGGGAGAATTATTACTACTAGGGGGTATTATGCGGAGCTTTACTACTACTGGGGGGCTATGAGGAACATGATTACTAGTATGGGCACTATAGGGGCATTATTACTACTAAGTGTGCTCTGGCAGAGAATGATTTCTATTGGTGGGATTTTGGGGAGCACTGTTACTTTGGGGGGCACCCTGGCATAGTATCAGTTTAGCACAATTATTTTTGGGGGCCATTATCTTTATACTATTAGTGTCTGGGCGCAGTTGTTTTTTAGAGCACTGTGTGCCAATAATTGTTGAAGGGGGCACTATCTGTGTGGTAGTAGTATTTCCAGGGGACTGTTTCTGCAGTATAGTATTGGTGTGGCAGAAAAGGGTGTTCAGAAGATGTGAAGATGATGGAAATGTGGGAAACTAATGTCTGTTTGTCAATCTTTACAGAGAAGGGAGATGGCTAAAAAATCATCATGGTGGTATGGTCTGAATGGAGAAGATAAAGAAAGAGAACGTCTACAACAAAAGTGACATCACTGGATGTAAGAGGTATGTGGCGCTATGTAGGAGAGGAGATGCTCCGGCTCCTCCCCCTGCCATTTGCAGAAGGAGGATTCAGAGCTGGGTGAGGACGGCCAAAGGGGGAAGCAGGCCAAGGGCGGGTGGCAGATGGTGGGGAGAACCACAGGCCTTGAGCAGGATCTGGGGAGGGAGGAGAGCGGAGGAGCTTCCTGGCTGTAGCCTGCTGTTTATTGTATAATGCACACTACACGTGCCACATTGGGGGACAGTAAATGCAATGTGTTCCTGTATAAAAGAAAAGAAAAGTCTGCAAAATAAAAATGGGCCACTTGACTGGATTTATCCCCCAGGATTAAGGCAGCCTGCCCTCCCCTGCTGATTGGCCTGTGACCACAGGCAGGACTGAAAGCAGTGCAGGACCGGTGTGGCTCTTGGCTTCCAGGCACAACAGCCGCAGCACAGCATGGCAACGTCTCACCTGGCACGTCGAATAGGTTCTGGGCAGCTTGGGAGGTGCAGCGGAAGAGGCGGTAGCAGTGGAAAAGGAGCAGTCAGCCGAGGAGGAGACGGAGGATGGAGTAGGAGAAGAAGAGGCCTGCATGCAATCCGTGGCGGTAACACCAAATCCACACGGGTGCCACGGGTTATATGCTTGACAGCAGTCAGAAGGTTCACCCAGTGGGCAGTAAAAGTTATGTACCTTCCCTGTCCGTGTTTGCTAGACCACATGTCTGTGGTCAGATGTATTTTGGCACCGACACTGTGTGCCAGAGATATATTCAATTGCCGCTGAACGTGGCCATATAGCTCAGGGATGCCCTTCTGGGAGAAATAGTTCCTTCCGGGGACCTTCCATTGCGGTGTGCCAATAGCCACAAATTTTCTAAAGGCCTCCGCGTCCACCAGTTCATATGGCAGTAGTTAGCGGCTAGCAGTTCCGACAAGCCAGCGGTCAGCCGTTGGGCAAGAGGGTTATCCGGCGTCATCAACTTTTTACGCTCGAACATTTGGGCCACGGAAGCCTGCCTTCTGCCAGATGAACGCGACGACGGCACGGTGGAAGGTGGAGTGGAGGACAAATGGGAGGAGAGAGGAGAAGGAGAATAGGCAGGATTCTGAGCGCCTGGAGTGTGGCTTTGTGGGTTCTGACGGTGTTGCTCCCACTGGGCTCGGTGATAGGAGGCCAGGTGCCTTCTTAAGGCGGTCGTCCCTAGGTAAGTGTTGGGCTTACCGGGACTTATGCATTGACAACACAGGCTGCAAATGGCAACACTATTGTCAGCAGCGGACACGTTAAAAAAAAGCCCACACTGCGGAGCCATGTGCCGGCGTCCTGGGAGCGCAAGATGTGAGCGTGCATGGTGGATGGCTCACTCCAGATGCATTTGCAGTCTGTTTTTTGCCTCCAATGCACTGCGAGTTCTGCCTGCTTCTCCTCCTATTCCTCCCTATATGGTGCTCCGTCTCTCCCTCTGAACTCCCCTCCTCTTCCTCTCTTGTGGGCACCCACGTGACGTCCATCGACATGTCATCATCGTCACCTTCACCACCACTAACATTAAAGATCTCTGAGTAGGCAGCAACAGTGGGGACCACCCTTCTTGAGCTAATCTGGATACTGTTGTCAGACCGCTGGGTGGCGGCTGTTGCTACCTCCTCTTCCTCATCCGATGCCAAAAATGGCTGCACATCGGGAATGGATGGGAAAATAATTCCTCTGACTAGAGTGGAGGGGCTATGGTAGTGGTGTCTTTGGGAGGTGCACACAGGAGAGAGTGAGGAGGGTGCAGATACAGAGGATGAGGAGGGTGTAGAAGAGGAAGGCTGAGTGAGCCACTTAACCAATTCTGGTGCGTCCTTTGACGTAATCGCACGCACCTTCTCCAACTTCCCACTTAGGCTCCGGCCTGGTGCACCTGCCCGACCCCTACCACCCCTGCGGAACGGCCTGCTTCTTCCTCTGCCTGTCATTTTCAAAATGACCCTGTGCCAAAGTCCCTAGAGAAGAGCAGTATTTGTGGAAGCAGGCCTCAATCAGTATTTTGTGGAAGCAGGCATATAGAACCCCTTAATCAGTATTTTGTAGAAGCAGGTATATCGCACCCCCTCAATCTGTATTTTGTGTAAACAGGTATATAGAACAGCTGAATCAATATTTGGTGGAAGCAGGTATATCGCACCCAACAAACAGTATTTTGTGGAAGCAGGTATATAGAACCCCTTAATCAGTATTTTGCAGAAGCAGGTATATCCCACCCCTCAATCAGTATTTTGTGGAAACAGGTATATAGAACTCCCGAATCAATATTTGGTGGAAGCAGGTATATCGAACCCCTCAATCAGTATTTTGTGGAAGCAGGAATATCAAACCCTTTAATCAGTTTTCTGTGGAAGCAGGTATATCGCACCCCTCAATCTGTATTTTGTATAAGCAGGTATATCAAACCCCTTAATGAGTATTTTGTGGAAGCAGGTATATCGCACCCCTCAATCAGTATTTTGTGGAAGCAGATATATAGAACCCCTTAATCAATATTTTGTAGAAGCATGTATATTGCATCCCACAATCAGTATTTTGTGGAAACAGGTATTTCACACCCCTCAATCAGTATTTTGTGGAAGCAGGTATATAGAACCCCTTAAACAATATTTGGTGGAAGCAGGTATATCGCACCCCTCAATCTGTATTTTGTGGAAGCAGGAATGTCAAACCCCTTAATCAGTATTTGGTTGAAGCAGGTATATCGTACCCCTCAATCAGTATTTTGTGGAAACGGGTATATAGAACACCTGGATCAATATTTGGTGGAAGCAAGTATATCACACCCCTTAATCAGTATTTTGTGGAAGAAGGTATATTGCACCCCTTAATAAGTATTTTCTGGAAGCAGTTGGAAGCAGGTATATTGCACCCCTCAATCAATATTTGGTGGAAGCAGGTATATTGCACCCCTCAATCTGTATTTTGTGGAAGCTGGTATTATATCAAATCCCTAAATCAGTATTTTGTGGAAACAGGTATATAGAACACCTGGATCAATATTTGGTGGAAGCAGGTATATCGCACCCCTCAATCTGTATTTTGTGGAAGCTGGTATATAAAATCCCTAAATCAGAATTTTGTGGAAGCAGGTATATCACACCCCTCAATCTGTGTTTTGTGGAAGCAGGTATATTAAACCCCTTAATCAGTATTTGGTTGAAGCAGGTATATCATACCCCTCAATCAGTATTTTGTGGAAACAGGTATATAGAACCCCTTAATCAGTATTTTGTAGAATCAGGTATATAGCACACCTCAATCAGTATTTTGTGGAAACAGGTATATAGAACCCCTGAATCCATATTTGGTGGAAGCAGGTATATCGCACCCCTCAATCAGTATTTTGTGGAAGCCGGTGTATCGCAGGCCTCAATCAATATTTAGAAAAGAGATAACTGGGCACACCTAAGATATTTGTAACTATTATTTATTAATTAATTATTAAAAAATATTTAGAGATATTTGCAATAATTTGAGAATATAATATCACTACCACATTAATGAGCAACATACATATGATAAATTATGTGTCTCAGTAATCGGATTGAGGCTGGAATGGAAACCACCAATAATTAAGCAGCCCCACTCCAGTCTCCGTGTGGACAGAAAAGTATATCTAATAAATTACATAAATGAAACAGCAATATAGTAACAGAATAATATAATAGTATACTGGTAAAAATAATAAAAGTTCGGCGGCAATGGAATAACGTCTGGTGTTATAGAATAAAATCCAGGTAACAATATAAAATGGAAATTCGTTAGTCCTGAAAATTTCAAAATGTCCAAATATGGCAAAAATACCCACAGGTGGTGTTGGATACGGTATTGGCAATAATGCAATCAGTTGGTATATTCAGTTGTTAGACCAGCGGCGTCCCGCTTACGGTCTGAAATCAATCCAACAGTTGAACAAATAGTGAAATAGAGGAACGATCTTACCAATGCCGGAGGGTTCTCACAATTCAGAGAAACCTCTGCCGTCTGTCGAAACTTTAATCCCGGTTTTTGCTGCAGTCGGGTAGAACTCGCGGTAGATGTTTGTAAATCACCTGTTCGCAGTCGAATCACTGCACGAGGTCCCGCTTGTTTGAGTCCTAATGCAGTATCCCAACCTTCCAGGTAGAGGTTTCAGATCGGCTGTGTTTGATGAGTCGGCTCTAGATTGTTCCGGTTGTGAAGTCGATGCGGTGCACTCGCATATACTTGAATTTGGGGGGTCAGACCAGACGCGTTTCGGGGTTAGAGTGTCCCCTTCCTCAGTGGCCACTGAGGAAGGGGACACTCTAACCCCGAAACGCGTCTGGTCTGACCCCCCAAATTCAAGTATATGCGAGTGCACCGCATCGACTTCACAACCGGAACAATCTAGAGCCGACTCATCAAACACAGCCGATCTGAAACCTCTACCTGGAAGGTTGGGATACTGCATTAGGACTCAAACAAGCGGGACCTCGTGCAGTGATTCGACTGCGAACAGGTGATTTACAAACATCTACCGCGAGTTCTACCCGACTGCAGCAAAAACCGGGATTAAAGTTTCGACAGACGGCAGAGGTTTCTCTGAATTGTGAGAACCCTCCGGCATTGGTAAGATCGTTCCTCTATTTCACTATTTGTTCAACTGTTGGATTGATTTCAGACCGTAAGCGGGACGCCGCTGGTCTAACAACTGAATATACCAACTGATTGCATTATTGCCAATACCGTATCCAACACCACCTGTGGGTATTTTTGCCATATTTGGACATTTTGAAATTTTCAGGACTAACGAATTTCCATTTTATATTGTTACCTGGATTTTATTCTATAACACCAGACGTTATTCCATTGCCGCCGAACTTTTATTATTTTTACCAGTATACTATTATATTATTCTGTTACTATATTGCTGTTTCATTTATGTAATTTATTAGATATACTTTTCTGTCCACACGGAGACTGGAGTGGGGCTGCTTAATTATTGGTGGTTTCCATTCCAGCCTCAATCCGATTACTGAGACACATAATTTATCATATGTATGTTGCTCATTAATGTGGTAGTGATATTATATTCTCAAATTATTGCAAATATCTCTAAATATTTTTTAATAATTAATTAATAAATAATAGTTACAAATATCTTAGGTGTGCCCAGTTATCTCTTTTCTATATTTCTTCTTCTTTAACAGCGGGGTGACGCTGTTAAAACTGAGAGCACCCTGTTTGGTGCATCAACCACCCTGTGGCATCTAACTAATTTATTACTACTCAATCAATATTTGGTGGAAGCAGGTATATCGCAACTCTCAATCAGTATTTTGTGGAAGCAGGTATATAGAATCCCTTAATCAGTATTATGTGGAAGCAGGTATATCCCACTCCTCAATCAGTATTTTGTGGAAACAGGTATGTAGAACCTTTTATTCAGTATTTTGTAGAAGCAGGTATATCCCACTCCTCAATCAGTATTTTGTGGAAACAGGTATATAGAACACCTGGATCAATATTTGGTGGAAGCAAGTATATCACACCCCTTAATCAGTATTTTGTGGAAGCAGGTATATTGCAACCCTCAATCAATATTTGGTGGAATCAGGTATATCGCACCCCTGAATCTGTATTTTGTGGAAGCTGGTATATCAAATCCCTAAATCAGTATTTTGTGGAAACAGGTATATAGAACACCTGGATCAATATTTGGTGGAAGCAGGTATATCACACCACTCAATCAGTATTTTGTGGAAGCGGGTATATCAAACCCCTTGATCAGTATTTTGTGGAAGTAGGTATATCGCACCCCTATATCCGTATTTTGGGGAAGCAGGTATATCGCAATCCTCCATCAGTATTTTGTGGAAGCAGGTATATTGCATCCCTCAATCTGTATTTTGTGGAAGCAGATATTTAGACCCCCTTTATCAGTATTTTGTTGAAGTCGGTATATCGCACTGCTCAATCAGTATTTTGTGGAAACAGGTATATAGAACACCTGAATCAATATTTGGTGGAAGCAGGTATATCGCACCCCTCAATCAGTATTTTGTGGAATCAGGTATTTAGAACCCCTTAATCAGTATTTTGTAGAAGCATGTATATTGCACCCCTCAATCAGTATTTTGTGGAGACAAGTATATAGAACTCCTGAATCAATATTTGGTGAAAGCAGGTATATCGTACCCCTCAATCAGTATTTTGTGGAAGCCGGTGTATCGCAGGCCTTAATCAATATTCGGTGGAAGCAGGTATATCGCACCCCTCAATCAGTATTTTGTGAAAGCAGGTTTATAGAAACCCTAAATCAGTATTTTTTTAGAAGCAGGTATATCGCACCCCTCAATCAGTATTTTGTGGAAACAGGTATATCACACTCCTCAATAATTTTTTTGGGGGCAACAGGTATATCACACCCGTTGCAAATAGTTGTTCCAATAACATTTGTCCCTCTATATACCTGCTGTATCGCAGCAGAACAGCACACAACTGCTGCACAATGCAAATGCACTATGATGTACTTTCTATGTTAGAAAGTACAGTACAGACCAAAAGTTTGGACACACCTTCTCATTCAAAGAGTTTTCTTTATTTTCATGACTATGAAGGCATCAAAACTATGAATTAACACATGTGGAATTATATACATAACAAACAAGTGTGAAACAACTGAAAATATGTCATATTCTAGGTTCTTCAAAGTAGCCACCTTTTGCTTTGATTACTGCTTTGCACACTCTTGGCATTCTCTTGATGAGCTTCAAGAGGTAGTCCCCTGAAATGGTCTTCCAACAGTCTTGAAGTTCCCAGAGATGCTTAGCACTTGTTGGCCCTTTTGCCTTCACTCTGCGGTCCAGCTCACCCCAAACCATCTTGATTGGGTTCAGGTCCGGTGACTGTGGAGGCCAGGTCATCTGGCGCAGCACCCCATCACTCTCCTTTATGGTCAAATAGCCCTTACTTTCAACGTTTTCCAATTTTTCGGCTGACTGACTGACCTTCATTTCTTAAAGTAATGATGGCCACTCGTTTTTCTTTACTTAGCTGCTTTTTTCTTGCCATAATACAAATTCTAACAGTCTATTCAGTAGGACTATCAGCTGTGTATCCACCTGACTTCTCCTCAACGCAACTGATGGTCCCAACCCCATTTATAAGGCAAGAAATCCCACTTATTAAACCTGACAGGGCACACCTGTGAAGTGAAAACCATTTCAGGGGACTACCTCTTGAAGCTCATCAAGAGTGTGCAAAGCAGTAATCAAAGCAAAAGGTGGCTACTTTGAAGAACCTAGAATATGACATATTTTCAGTTGTTTCACACTTGTTTGTTATGTATATAATTCCACATGTGTTAATTCATAGTTTTGATGCCTTCATAGTCATGAAAATAAAGAAAACTCTTTGAATGAGAAGGTGTGTCCAAATTTTTGGTCTGTACTGTATATTATAAGTATATTGCACCCCTCAGTATATCACACCTATCGATAGCACACCTATACCAGTACTTAAAAAGACTTTTGTGGCCCTATTAGCTAGTGTTTAGTGTCCCTAACAGCCTGTCCCTGCTCCACAAAGCAACCTCTCCCTACACTGGCAAAATACAGAATGTAAAATGGCTGCCAGATCGGGTTCTGCTATATGGTGGGGGGTGTCCATGTGCTGAAACGTCTCAATTGACTGTCCTGTCCCACCTGATGGATGTATCATGGGTCAAACTTCGGCGCAATGCAAAAGAATATGGTGCATGCGAACATCGCCATATGTTCGCATGTTTGGCAAATCGCGAACGAGCAAAGTTCGCAGTGACCGACCGCTGGGCGAACCGCAAGGCCATCTCTATTTCTGATTAGACAAATAAATACATAGAATACTATAGTGACTACCATTTCTCTCCATCCCTCTGTTTCAACCTCACAAGCTACTTTTATCCATATATCAACCACTTCTTCACATCCATGATCCTTTATCCAACCACAATGCGTCCTACTGAATCTTTTCCAGACTTCTATGTTAAGATTCCAATACTTCATCCCTGCCTTCTCTAACACTCTGTCCACATTCTTCAGACCCTCTTTACCTGCTCTTCAACTGTACCAGAACAACTATAGAAAGTAATACAATTCCAGACGTCTGTTTTTCCCCTCAGTTTCCTCATAGCTTCCTCACTATATTCACCTAGTGTACTCTGTACTGAGATTTATTATGCAAATCAAATGTCCACAAACTGGACATCGGAGTCCAAGCACTTTGATTTCCCTTTCTATAATGTTCTGCAATTTTCCAAACACAGTAAAGAACAAACAAAACGTATACCGTGACTCCTAAAGCCAGACCAAAAACATCCCAAAGTTATTCATGATCAGAAACTAAACCCAACAATTATTGGTATTTTCAACTTTTAAGGTTCTTTATCAATATGGTCTCAACTGTAAAAGGACTTTATACATACGTTACTTCAACAATCCCTCAAGCCAGACAGCCAGTCAGGGAGACACAGATACAATGTAAGATAAAGTCTCTTAACTTGCAGCGCTGTCTTTTATATCTGTCCGTCCCGGTCCAGATTATCCAAGTTGTCGGAAGATCAATGAAGTGTCCCTTAGTCGAGGCGCCAAGTTTTGTTAGGGCAAAACCCCCATCTTTAAAATTGTCGGGATCCAAATTGAGATATTCTCATGAGAATTCAGAGAGCTGACACAGACGGATCGCTGAATCAGATACACTCTCTACTTTATTCCATACAAGCATGTTTCTTTATATAGATAATTATAGACAAATCTGGCACACCACCAAGGGGGTGGAAACCGAAACTAATGATTCAGTTGGTTATTCATAAAAGGTAATACTTCCGCATCATACCAAAATAATTTTTAATTAATTAAGAAGTTTCTGTGAAACTGAGAAACCAAAACATAACATTCTTGGGCATCAAACTCTGATAAGGGGGAAGCCAGGGAGCTGCCTTACTCTGGCCTTGAAGCTAGGATACAAAGAGACTCCCTCCCCACTCATCCTTTGCAGCTGTCTCAGTTATTTTCCACATACTGTATGTACAAGATGGAGGACATATTTATACAAAATGGATTCTCATTCCTCACATACACAATAATACACAATATTCCTCAGTCTGCAAAATGCTTGTACATACCATGGTCATCTTCCACCTAGATTACAGTATCATCTTTCTCTGTAGGCCCCCCCCCATCTAGCACCCTTGCACCCGTCCAATATGACCTCAACCCTGCTGCCCAACTAATCCACTCTCCCCCACGTTACTCCTCTGTCTCTTCTCTGTGCCAGTGCCCATAGAATCCAGTACAAAACAATTTAACATACAAGGCCGTCCACAACCTGTCTCCTCCAGACATCTGTGACCCGGTACTTTCCCACACGCAATCTCCGGTCCTCACAATACCTACTTATCCTCTTATCTGCTCTTCCCACAATCACCTCCAAGATATCTCCCATGCATTCCCCCATACTCTGGAACTCTCTATCCCAAAATATCAGATGCTCAACTACCATGGAAACCTTCAAAAGAAACCTGAAAACCCACCTCTTCAGACAAGCCTACAACCTACAGTAACTTTGTTGCTGCTATACTGCAGTATGAACAGCTTTACCCCCATCCACTGTGTCATTCCTCCATCCAGCTTGACCTTTTTAATATAGTTTACATATATAGTTTTTCTTGGTACTATTTTGGAGTACATATCATTTCCTGATCAATTTTTATTCAATTTTTGTGGGGCGAGGTTATCAAAAATAGCAGATTCAACATGCATGGTCGAATTATGGACACAGCCTACTTGGCGGTGCAGCACACTTGGAAATGGGGGTATCATGCAGCAGGATTCTCTGTCCGATCCTGGTCACGCTGTTTTATAAATGTGCATTGGGAGTGATTTGATTTATGCCATTCAGCATTCAGGGTATGTTTTAATAACATGTGCAGTATATCAGGATCACATGTCCCACTAACTCCATTACATGTTAGTTTTGGACATTGTATTTTTTGTTAAGATGAGCATTATATATATATGTGCATGTGATGTACCTGCTATCTAATTCATATCAGTTTAATATTTAGTGGCATCAGCACATTACTAGTGAAATTTTCAGTTGTCTTTGATTTTTATAGACATCATTTGGCCACTGAGGATACAGGGAAACACATTGGAACTATCAGGTATCTAATGATGCACAATAATATATGATCGGACTCTACATGGTATTTTTACTGTAGTGAGCTTGTCGTCTTTCCTCCCTGGCTATATTCTATTTTGGGTTCTATAATAAATGTTTTAACCCCTTAATACTATATTACATATACAGTCAGGTCCATAAATATTGGGACATAGACACAATTCTAAGATTTTTGGCTCTATACACCACCACAATGGATTTGAAATGAAACAAACAAGATGTGCTTTAACTGCAGACTGTCAGCTTTAATTTGAGGTATTTACATCCAAATCAGGTGAACAGTGTAGGAATTACAACAGTTTGCATATGTGCCTCCCACTTGTTAAGTGACCAAAAGTAATGGGACAGAATAATCATAAATCAAACTTTCACTTTTTAATACTTGGTTGCAAATCCTTTGCAGTCAATTACAGCCTGAAGTCTGGAACGCATAGACATCACCAGACGCTGGGTTTCATCCCTGGTGATGCTCTGCCAGGCCTCTACTGCAACTGTCTTCAGTTCCTGCTTG
The DNA here is from genome assembly GCF_905171765.1 of Bufo bufo. Lineage (NCBI taxonomy): Eukaryota > Metazoa > Chordata > Amphibia > Anura > Bufonidae > Bufo > Bufo bufo. The sequence continues at coordinate 420,144,861 of NC_053390.1, forward strand.
TTCTTGGGGCATTTTCCCTTCAGTTTTGTCTTCAGCAAGTGAAATGCATGCTCAATCGGATTCAGGTCAGGTGATTGACTTGGCCATTGCATAACATTCCACTTTTTTCCCTTAAAAAACTCTTTGGTTGCTTTTGCAGTATGCTTTGGGTCATTGTGCATCTGCACTGTGAAGTGCCATGCAATGAGTTCTGAAGCATTTGGCTGAATATGAGCAGATAATATTGCCCGAAACACTTCAGAATTCATCCTGCTGCTTTTGTCAGCAGTCACATCATCAATAAATGCAAGATAAGCAGTACCATTGGCAGCCATACATGCCCACGTCATGACACTACCATCACCATGCTTCACTGATGAGGTGGTATGCTTAGGATCATGAGCAGTTCCTTTCCTTCTCCATACTCTTCTCTTCCCATCACTCTGGTACAAGTTGATCTTGGTCTCATCTGTCCATAGGATGTTGTTCCAGAACTGTGAAGGCTTTTGTAGATGTCGTTTGGCAAACTCTAATCTGGCCTTCGTGTTTTTGAGGCTCACCAATGGTTTACATCTTGTGATGAACCCTCTGTATTCACTCTGGTGAAGTCGTCTCTTGATTGTTGACTTTGACACACATACACCTACCTCCTGGAGAGTGCTCTTGATCTGGCCAACTGTTGTGAAGGGTGTTTTCCTCACCAAAGAAAGAATTCTTCGGTCATCCACCACAGTTGTTTTTCGTGGTCTTCCGGGTCTTTTGGTGTTGCTGAGCTCACCGGTGCCTTCCGTCTTTTTAAGAATGTTCCAAACAGTTGTTTTGGCCACGCCTAATATTTTTGCTATCTCTCTGATGGGTTTGTTGTGTTTTTTCGACCTAATGATGGCTTGCTTCACTGATCGTGACAGCTCTTTGGATCTCATCTTGAGAGTTGACAGCAACAGATTCCAAATGCAAATAGCACACTTGAAATGAACTCTGGACCTTTTATCTGCTCATTGTAATTGGGATAATGAGGGAATAACACACACCTGGCCATGGAACAGCCGAGAAACCAATTGTCCCATTACTTTTGGTCCCTTAACAAGTGGAAGGCACATATGCAAACTGTTTTAATTCCTACACCGTTCACCTGATTTGGATGTAAATACCCTCATATTAAAGCTGACAGTCTGCAGTTAAAGCACATCTTGTTCGTTTCATTTCAAATCCATTGTGGTGGTGTATAGAGCCAAAAATGTTAGATTTGTGTTGATGTCCCAATATTTATGGACCTGACTGTATATACGGCATTAGTGTGCAGGGGACATATGGAGCGGGCTCACACACTGAGCTCACTCAATACTCGGCGGGTGTCGGCTGTATAATACAACTGACATTCACTGACAGTGACCAGGATCGGCGATGACTTCGATCCAGGTTATTTAACCCCTCAGATGCCACTCGATTGCGACCACGGCATCTGTGTGGTTAGACAGAGTGGAGTCTCTCTGTTCTCCGATTGTAGACTCTGCGGCAAAATTGTGGGGCTCTGGTTGGTTGCTATGAGAGCCTGGGGTCTTGTGAGGGTTCCCATACCTACTGCCTGCTAAGTTGTGTCCACAAAAAAATGGAATAAAAAATGATTAAGAAGTTGTACATACCCCAAAATGGTACCAAAAAACAACAGTTTGACCTGCAAAATTAACCAGCTATGTAGACAGAAAGATAAAAAAAGTTATGGGTGTCAGAAAATGGCGATGCAAAAATATATATATATTTTTTTAGAAGTAGTAAAACACAATAAAAACAATACAAATTTAGTATGGCTGTAATTGTACTGCCCAACAGAATAAGGTCATCTTGTCATTTTTAGCACAAAGTGAATTCCATAATAGCAAAACCCCAAAAAACCATGGTGGAAATGCTTTTTTTGTAATATCGCCCCACAAAGGGAAAAAATGAAAACGCAAAAGCAAAATTGGTCTAGTCCTTAAGAAGTTCTCTTTAAAGGGGTTATCCAAGAGGTCATCATTACCACATTGGCGGGGGTCCAAGTCCCGGCACCGCTGCCAATCAGCTGTTTCAGGGAGGCACCACGTTCACTGGAGCTCTGGTGAGTGCAGCCGGCTCCCGGCGGCTTACCAAGAACAGTGTCATACATAATATAGCGGATGTGCTTGGTATTGCAGCTTAGCCCCATTCACTTTAATGGCGCTGAGCTGCAGCTAGGTCATGTGACTGATGTACAGTGACGTCACATGGCCTAGGAAGAGGCTGTGTTGCTCACAGAGAGCCCAGCCTCACGTAACAACTAGACCCCCACCAATTTAATAGGACATCAATATAATTTACCAGATATCCCATTCAAGCCCTGTCATAGGTAATTTGTTATAGCAGGCCTGGGAGCTGTCGCAAGGCCCCAGGCTGCCATAGGCAGAAATTGCAAGGGGCCCCCGACTGGAGGACAGAATGTGTCCTCTCCATCTGTTTAATTCCTAAGATGCTGCGGCTTGCATCTGAGGGGTTAAATGACCGGGAATGGTGTCATCTCCAATCCCAGTCATTGCAGCCAGGTGCTTGCTACATTATTCAGTGTTACATCTGCGGCCGTGCCCAGCGCTTCTATACTACTTTAAGCAAGCACGGGTGCTGCTTCACTTGCCCTGCGTCTGTTACAGGTCCAGAGATCAGGCAGCGGGTCCAGGTACCTGTGTCCTGTGTCTATTAGTAATATTATTCCTTGAACCTCAACTTAGTATTGCAAGGTTTAACCCTTCTTTGGCTCTGTGTGCAGCTGCTTCTAATATGCTAATCAGCTCTGCTATATATACTGTCATGTTTGTCTCAGTGCCTGAGCAATAGGTTTACTAGTTTGCTAGATCCTGCAATGGTGCTATAATTCTGTCTGCCCATTCTTGTCCGAATTTGCCTGATTACCAGATTCTAACCTGACCCGTGCCTGATCACCATACTGACCCTGTGCCGCCTGCCTTGAACTTTGGACAGTTTCTCATATTCGCACAATCTCTGCTTGTCCTGACCTTGGCTTGTTACTGACTACGAGTTTTGCCTCATCCCTTGGTGCTTTGCACCGGTCAGGGTTGCCAACCAGAATTTTTCTTTTTTCGGGACAACTTATCCCAAAATCACGGACAGCCAACATTTTTTACAGATGAGTTGGAAAGCTATAATGAATGATAAATATTATAAGTAATACATGTCTATAGCTCACTATACTGATCAGAACTTATCACCAGCATTTACTGTGAGCTGTAAAATGATAATTACCACCAAAATCATCTACTTGAGTACCACCAGTCTCAAAAAAATCAGACACATCTATTCTTTTTCACAGACACAGGAAAAAAGCTGCCTATTTTTACGGACTGTCCAGAAATTTCTGGATGGTTGGCAACCCATGGTCTCTGACCCCCATGCATCAGCTGTCCCCCATGTGACCACTCCAGGAGGTAGCGGCCTAGTGGCTACCCTGCAGCAAAGTTCAGATCCCATTATAGGGGTTTAAGGATGAATACCAGTTGACTACCAGGATAATGCCCTTAGGTATAGTCCAAAGTCAAACCGACTGTTTAACAGAGTGGTTCTACACCCAGTGATTGTCACACACAGACAGCATTCACCTAGGGAGCCTACTCTATACATTCATTGTGCATCAATGACATACAATTACACTGCTGTGCATGTAAGAGTTAATAGTACTTTTTCCCCTAAATGAAGCACCGGCTTACTAAGTGAAAGGTGTCATTATATACAGTTGAGTAAGCCCTACAAGGCATTGTGCGTAGTTTAACAGTGAATTTCCTGGTGATAGGTCCACTTTAAATTCGGTTCATATGGATTTTCCAACCACATTTACTTTCTGTATCAATTACTCAAGGTCTTTAGGATCTTTGCTTGCAGTCATTCAATTGGAAGAGAGGAATAAGCTATTGCCAGATGCCGCTAGAAACAACTTATCTGTCTTGAGAAGCTAAGGATCGGTCATGTTGGAATCCAACATGCAGTACCCTTCTTTTCCCTGAAATTTGCCCTCAAGAGAAAGGAGACACATTACACATTAGATGGTCAGTCAGTCCTGCCGAAATTGACTGGTTGGTTTGACGTTCATCTAATGTGTTTGGCCACCTTTTTTCCTAATTGATGTGTCCATAATATGAAAGAAATGTTTTTTTTTATCTGCTGGAAATAAACAATAAAAGGCTTCTGTCGAATGACTGCAAAAGATTTTTAAAAAAAACTCTGGAACACTGATAAGGTGTACTGAAAAATTGTTTAACCTTTTAATATACAGTCGTGGCCAAAAGTTTTGAGAATTACATAAATATTGGAAATTGGAAAAGTTGCTGCTTAAGTTTATATAATAGCAATTTGCATATATTCCAGAATGTTATGAAGAGTGATCAGATGAATTGCATAGTCCTTCTTTGCCATGAAAATTAACTTAATCCCAAAAAAAGCTTTCCACTGCATTTCATTGCTCTCATTAAAGGACCTGCTGAGATCATTTCAGTAATCGTCTTGTTAACTCAGGTGAGAATGTTGACGAGCACAAGGCTGGAGATCATTATGTCAGGCTGATTGGGTTAAAATGGCAGACTTGACATGTTAAAAGGAGGGTGATGCTTGAAATCATTGTTCTTCTATTGTTAACCATGGTGACCTGCAAAGAAACGCGTGCAGCCATCATTGCGTTGCATAAAAATGGCTTCACAGGCAAGGATATTGTGGCTACTAAGATTGCACCTCAATCAACAATTGATAGGATCATCAAGAACTTCAAGGAAAGAGGTTTAATTCTTGTTAAGAAGGCTTCAGGGCGTCCAGCAAGCGCCAGGATCGTCTCCTAAAGAGGATTCAGCTGCGGGATCGGAGTGCCACTAGTACAGAGCTTGCTCAGGAATGGAAGTAGGCAGGTGTGAGCGCATCTGCACGCACAGTAAGGCGAAGACTTTTGGAAGATGGCCTGGTGTCAAGAAGCACGCTGCCATGGCAAAGACCTAGAGGAAAAAAAAGAGACAATGCAGCAGCACTCTGCAAATCAGACAAAGTACAACAATGCTTACAAAAATTATGGTGCTAATACTACACTTATTTATAAAAGCGAGATGCTTGGACAATGCATTTTGTACAAAACCATCTAAGCCCGTCTGCCGAACGTCAAGGCGATCTTTGTTAGACGGGTCCTAACACTAAATACTACCTGTTATGCGCCATAATGACCGCCATAAAATTCAGAGAGTGTTGGACCCACATGCAGAGATCGCCTTGATGTTGGGCAGACAGGCTTAGATGGTTTTGTACAAAATGCATTGTCCAAGCATCTCGCTTTTATAAATAAGCGTAGTATTAGCACCATAATTTTTGTAAGCATTGTTGTACTTTGTCTGATTTGCAGAGTGCTGCTGCATTGTCTCTTTTTTTCCTCTAGGTCTTTGCCATGGCAGCGTGCACCTGCGCACTGGGAGGTGCTGACTAACCCCCTTTTTTGCAGATTTACAATGCTGGAGATGTGGCACTCCAGCGAGTCGTGCACTCCTGATTAGCCTGTCTGCCCCATAGGCTGATTTTAATTACTTTCAGTATAAAGCTGTAGCCTGCTCTCACTACATTCATTGGAAGCTGTTTAGCACCAGGAAGGGTATAGAGTGGGCTCAGCATGCATGTTGGTACCTGCATCCCTTGTAATGGAGGCTATTTTGGCACAAAAAATGGAAAAAGGCAGAGTGGATCCAACATGCACGTGGGTCCAACACTCCCTGAATTTTATGGCGGTCATTATGGCACATAACAGGTAGTATTTAGTGTTTGGACCCGTCTAACAGAGATCGCCTTGATGTTCGGCAGACGGGCTTAGATGGTTTTGTACAAAATGCATTGTCCAAGCATCTCGCTTTTATAAATAAGCGTAGTATTAGCACCATAATTTTTGTAAGCATTGTTGTACTTTGTCTGATTTGCAGAGTGCTGCTGCATTGTCTCTTTTTTTTCCTCTGGTGTCAAGAAGGGCAGCAAAGAAGCCACTTCTCTCCAAAAAAAACATCAGGGACAGATTGATCTTCTGCAGAAAGTTTGGTGAATGGACTGCTGAGGACTGGGGCAAAGTCATATTCTCCGATGAAGCCTCTTTCCGATTGTTTGGGGCATCTGGAAAAAGGCTTGTCCAGAGAAGAAAAGGTGAGCGCTACCATCAGTCCTGTGTCATGCCAACAATAAAGCATCCTGAGACCATTCATGTGTGGGGTTGCTTCTCATCCAAGGGAGTTGGCTCACTCACAATTTTGCCCAAAAACACAGCCATGAATAAAGAATGGTACCAAAACACCCTCCAACAGCAACTTCTTCCAACAACAGTTTGGTGAAGAACAATGCATTTTTCAGCACGATGGAGCAGAACAATGCATTTTCCAGCACGATGTAGCCACTTAGTTATCACTTTTGCCTTATGGCACATAAGGCAAAAGTGATAACTAAGTGGCTCGGGAACCAAAACGTTGACATTTTGGGTCCATGGCCTGGAAACTCCCCAGATCTTAATCCCATTGAGAACTTGTGGTCAATCCTCAAGAGGCTGGTGGACAAACAAAAACCCACTAATTCTGACAAACTCCAAGAAGTGATTATGAAAGAATGGGTTGCTATCAGTCAGGAATTGGCCCAGAAGTTGATGAGAGCATGCCCAGTCGAATTGCAGAGGTCCTGAAAAAGAAGGGCCAACACTGCAAATACTGACTCTTTGCATAAATGTCATGTAATTGTCGATAAAAGCCTTTGAAACGTATGAAGTGCGTGTAATTATATTTCACTACATCACAGAAACAACTGAAACAAAGATCTAAAAGCAGTTTAGCAGCAAACTTTGTGAAAACTAATATTTATGTAATTCTCAAAACTTTTGGCCACGACTGTACAATAACCTTCATCTGACTGAACCATAATTACTGCTTCAAAATGATGTGGCGCCAAGACAATTTCAGACATGGATTCACATTGGCTTCCCCAGCAAATAGGCTCAGTAGTCACATAAGACAGTACCATGTTTTACCACTTCTGCCTTCTGTTCTCGCAGTGCTTACATTCAGCTGTGAGTAAGTGGTCATGAGCTGTACGGGTAGCCATGCCCACCTCTGCTCATTGACAGCTTTCTCCCTATGCATAGTACATCAGCAGCGGAAGAGAAGGGTAGATGGGGCCAGACCTGCAGCTCTTGAGTACTGACAAAGCTTTCAAAGCATAATGTAAGCGCTGCAACTAATAAACTGTAAATTTCACCAAAAGTACATCAAAAGCAGACACAACAGACATGGAATCGGTGTGTGAACCACTACTTTATGCTGCCCTCTCTGAGAAGGTGATAACATATTCACTTTAAAGGGACTTCCTCCTACCCAAATGCATTTTTTAGGGAATATGGATGTAAGAGGAGGAAATAATTTCAGTACACCATGGAATGTTTGTTTTCAGCTAAGCTCATTCTTAAAGGGTCTTTAACTAATTATCTAGATTCCATTGGATGTCATAGTGTTCTAGTTGTTATACTCGGAATATTTATGTATATATGTCATATCTATCTATCTATCTATCTATCTATCCCATATCTATCTATCTAGAAAATAGAAATATTGCACGGTACTCCAGAAGAAGTAAAAATGAATGTGACTTTAATTAAAGTCACATTCATTTTTACTTCTTCTGGAGTGCTGTGGAATATTTCTGTTTTCTACAATTTTTGGGAGATTGGATCGCTCCAACATCTGCTGGCACCCTGATCTACTCTGACCCTGCAGTGCTGCTTATGTTTAACTAAATTAACTCTGCTATCTATCTATCTATCTATCTATCATCATTATCTATCTATCTATCTATCTCATATCTATCTATCCAGTGTCGGACTGGGGTGGCCCACTGTACAGATACATGTAAATATTCCCTGCTCACGCAGACATCAAGACGCAACAAGATGATTGATTATGGGGGCCCCCCGAGTTCAATAAGGTGGGTCTCTAGGAAACTGCTATATTGGCTGGCCTGCCTCTATACATAGATGTCATCTCAGCCATCTGATCCATCTATAATGAACTAGGTAGCTGTCTGGCTTTCTTACTCTCTCTATAACTATAATGTATGCCAGTGTGTCTTACATTTGCAATAATTTTGTGATTCACAAAATGTAGTATTTTATTATAAATGTATCTCATAAATTACTCATTTAACATTTTCTAATTTTACTGATCTTCACTGTCATCAATCTTAGTGTTATTTCATCTTCGCAAATAAAATGTAATAAATATTGCTTTACAGCTTTCATCAGCAAGTTGAACGAAAAATGCTACCACAGTCGGAATTTGTTAATAAAACTTACTTTATGTTCTTGTTGATTAATATCTGTTTTTATGTAGTATTGGAAAGCAAGGCTCCTGCATTGCTATAAGTATAACCTTTTGGTAAATGTATTGATTGTTGAAGTACTGGAAAAATCTTTAGTGTACTCACTTAAACACCTTTAGGTGCTCAGTATATCTGCCTATTAGTTGATGAATGCAATGAGGAGGTGTTGGGCAGTTGACAGCTGAGTACAGCAAAGAGACATTTGGAATTTGCTTGGAGTATAATGGAGAGACATTCTGAAGGTCAAAGTATCTTATTATTTCATTGTACCGACTGCACCTTGCAAGGCATAAAAGGACTTAATCTTTCCCTTTCTTTATTCCTGTAACAAAACCTATGTTCTAGAATTTATTTGACATTTTACTGATTTACGCCACATGAGCTCTGGAACAGCTACTAGTCCTGCTGTGATTCAATCCCAAGACTTCCAGAAATTGAACTAAATTGTCCAATTAAATGTTCCAGTCAGTAAATTTTTAATACTGCCACCTCCACCTAACACCTTATCAAACATGTTACTATTTTCTTCATTATCTACTTAGGCTTTACTGGTAAATGTTGTTCACCTTTGATTTACAAGAAAATTAAGCATTGGTGAAAGTTTAGGAATATCCCTTTAAGAAATGATTGTATAGCGCATATTAATAAATACATTACATGTACCTAAGCAACTGACCATAATTAATTATTTTGTTATGTTTACGATTATAAATTTCACTTGCTTTAATTTTCATAATAGTGTAAAATTGCATGAGACTGTGTATGTGTGAAAAGTCTATCTACTCTAGTGAAATAATTTTATAATCCCATAGAATGTATTATAAAATGCTGCAAGTTTAGTTTTTCAATTTGTGAAATAACAATAGTCTCTAATTGTCATTATTATCATTATTAATACAGTTTTCATTGTATTACTATCATTATAATTAATAGTGCAATTTGAATGAATTATTAGTATTCCTGATCTGTATTATTATTATTATTATTATTATTATTATTATTTTAATATATTATACTGTTTTATATTTATAGGTCATGATGTATAAGATGAAATTAATTATAACAAAATTTGTTAAGAATAGTTGTACATTAGAAGAAGCATATCACAATAAAAATTGCATATATAAGAAGGGTTGTTTTGCATAAGAAGATGCATATTTCAACGATAATTCCATATTTTATTGTATTTTTTACTTATTTCACATATAGTTAAAATGTACTGACAAATTTCGTTGAAATGCTAAGTACAGTAGTAACAAATATTGCAAAATGGGGTTAGCAGTAGGTGCACACTAGCTATAACAAATGTACAAATTGGGAAATAATGTATAATAAATGCTATAGTCTTAATTTCTTAGAATAATAATGATAATTAAAACATCATCTAGCACTATACAATATGATACCAAAAAGGGGTGAGAGCATAAAAGCACTACAATACTCCGAGCAAAATATAAAATGAACAAGATAGTTCAGAAGAGAGATCTATGCATATGCATTTATCTAATGGGATTTTAATCTGTTTTGCCCCTAATATAATAGTAAATATATAATTTGCTCCTAATATAATAGTAAAGCAAAACTCAGTTATTACTATGCCCCATTTTTGTATGCCTTAGCTGTAACAGGGTGATCTCTGGAGATGAGTTCTCTGCTATGTTCTTGTAACACCTTCCTATTGCCCCTGCTGTGCTGGCCATGCTGTTTCGTTATGCTTGGTTATATGTGTGTGCACACATGAGTGCATGCTTTATGCTCTAGTGTCGCTTAGTAATATTTCATTCTTCCATTTTACCCACTGATGGGACCTAAGTCAATCTGCAACAGTAGAGTAAACCCACATGGAGCATTATATATTTGCAGAATGGTATTTTATGATAAATGTTTTCATCAAGATAAATCATATAATAATAGTAATAACAATAATAGTAATAACAAATAAGCTCTATGCTTAGATTGTCCAGATACAGCAAAAAGTTTTAGTTTTTTCTCAAATTGCAATGGGGTAATCCTACACCCATATGTGCTCAGAAAATGTTACAGCTACTTTACATAACCTTGCTGAATAACATCCTATCTTCGTTCAGCTTATAGTGTGCCCTGCTGTTGCTGCTCGTGCTGTGATTTCCTGTTTGGTGGTGAAAGTGAAATCCTACTCAAACACCTGTTGGGGGTCAGAAGAGAAACACAAACGGTCAAAAGATATTTTTACTACTTTAGAGTTAAAGATAACCAGGAACACCCACTGTCCACCTTGTGAGTGGAAATCTTGACAGATGTGTTCACAATAACAGTCTACACTTATATGTCTTATAAAGGAAAACATCCTGCCCTGATAAGGAGCAATAACTAACATTTATGATTACACAGGCGTGATCTATAAAAACTATCCCTGCCAAATGCATTTCATCAGTTTGTTACACATAAATATTTCCTAAATTTATCGTAAAATTATCTTGCTCTCCAGTATTTGCAGAATTTATTTTAACCCCTTAAAAATGTTTTCATGGTGTAAAAATATAAAAAAAATTCAAGATTTCTTAGTGTTGTGTGTGTGTGTATATATATATATATACAGAATATATAAAAACAGTATGTATACAGATTTTTTTGTATCACTCTTTCACACAGTAAGCACTGCAAGAAAAGGCCTTTAGATATCATGTATGGCATTTACATGGGGCAATTATTGGGAACAAGTGTTTTTACAAATTAATGTTCCTGACCCTGGGCTCAATACTTGGCTCATGTAAAAGGGTTCTCAAGGGACCCTTAGGATGTGCCCTCATGGGATGTAAAGTGCAGCAGAAATGTCCATTGCAGACTTGCATAGGATGAAATGTGCGGTGGAAATTTCCTGCATAAATTGACATGCTTTGGATTCTGCAAGGATGTTATACCCAGCACATGGATGAAATGTGTTTACATCTCATTTACTTTATCTGTAAAATGCTACAGACTTTTCACCTGCCAGTTTTTGTGGTGGAGAATCTCTAGCATATCTGTCCCATGTAGAAGAATTCTCTATGTCAGAAGACTTGATTTCAAGGGTTCTATTTCAGGGATGCCCAAATGCAGCCCTCCAGCTGTTGCAAAACTACAATTCCCAGTATGCCTGGACAGCCTATAGCTATTAGGGCATGCTGGGAGTTGTAGTTTTGCAACAATTGGAGGTTGAGCATCCCTGCATTATTTGGAATCTTTGATGTATTACAACGGAGGTCACCTCTGAAGACCCCCAATTAGCTACAACTAAATGTGACAACAAAGAGTATGTTTTCTTCGAGAGGACCTGACATACATTACACAGAGGGCCTATGCCATGCAATGCTTCATTGCTCCTGTGGTGGTGCTGTAGGGAATTGAACAATCCCTCCTGGGTATCCACACAGATTAAAACAGATTGCTGGGTTGCTGGCAGTAGGACGCCCTGTGATCCACTTACTGTCAGGGACTCTTAATAAAAACTAATTGTACAAAGTGGAAACCCCTGTTAAACGGATAACATTAGTGGGCTCAACTTTCTCCTACCTCTCTAATGGATCATGGCAATAATGAAAACTGTCAACTAACTTTTAAAGAATTCAAAATGGCAAATCTTCCTTTGGATGTGTAGCTTCAGTCCTTGCCTTTTTATACCTAAGCATCTTTGCTAGTCTACTGGTACAGTTTAGTTTAATGTCGACCAGCTTGGAAACAAACAGATATGGCTGAAAAGAATTTTGAAAACATCTCAAGGTCTTTTTTACAGTACAGGGCTATATTGAACTGTAGAATATTTTCCAAGTAATCCTAATTCAGTAATAGCATTTTCATCTGACTTGACCCTAAATTCAGGGTATGGATGATCAGAAAGTAAATAATGATTGTGTGGAAAGTTATGAATATTGAGCCTCTTTATTTTTTGACATACATTTATCTAGCATGAAAGCACCAGTTTTTATTTTATATATATATATATATATATATATATATATATACACACACTGTGTGTTTATCAGCTGTCTCACTGGGCAAAATGATCTTGAAACTATGAAGACAGGAAACATTTGTCAGAAGCTGGGTTCATTGAAATGACAGCCAGAAAATGTTTGTGATTTTATTTTTTATTATCACTCAGGAGGATAGATAGATAGAAAGATAGATAGATAGATAGATAATACTGTAGACAGACAGGCTGACAGATAAATAGAAAGATATAAGATACTCTAGATAGATACATAGGAGACAGATATGAAGTAGACAGATAGATATGAGATACTGTAGGTCAGGGGTGCACAACCTACAGTCCGGGGGCCACATGCGGCCCTTGATACCATTCTGTGTGGCCCCCAACCATGTGGTAACAGACATGTATGTTCATGTTTTGTGGCTGCTCACATGTATCTTTCATGTATTCTCCCATTGGATGGGAATACTAGAAGTGTAACTAGACATTAATGATATATACTGCATGTTCAATATGCCATAAATATAGTATTTCAGTTGGTAATACGCCTTTCAGTTTTATTTTCGGCCCTTGGAATTGGTTCAGGCTGACAATGTGGCCCCCAACCAGAACAGGTTGTGCACCCCTGCTGTAGGTAGATATGCAGATATAAGGTAGATAGAACTTCACTACTTAATTCTTCAAACTTAACTTTTTATCAAATACTGTATGAAAATAATCTTAAACATATGACATTTCTACTGTTTGTATAATACAACAGAACTATGCTGCGTAAGATATAAGACTCACATCCACGACCATTGAAAATGGGATGTAAGGTCAATTTTATTATAATTTCATAATGTAATTTATAAAAAAGAAGGTAACTATAATGTGTTCCCTAGAGCCATGTGCACTCGCCGCAGCCCCTCTTGGTCTAGAGGGGAGCTTTCTGTAACTTTAGAGGTTTACCTTTATAGTGAAAGACGCTTAAGTATATAGAAGTAAAGAGAATGCTGAATATTAGATAGCCTGGCACGTGGCAAACTAGCAGTGTGTCGCTTGCTAACATGATGATGATGTCTAAGGGGCAGTCAGAAATGATGCATTACTTGGAACACTTGCTTGAAAGTGATAAATATAGGTTTTAATAAAGTAAACTTGAAAACCAGTAAGTTCTATTTATTTTAGTTTGTGTTCATCTAATTCTATTTTTTAGATGTTCTCTAAAATAAAAAATGTTTCTATACTATTTTACTTTATTATACTAGTTCTACAATATTATAATGTGGTGCATTATGTATTTAAAATAATGCGCCTCCATATGTCTGTGGATTGAACAAGTTACCTGGCAAGTAAATTAGAATGATCTCACTGATCCCATGCTGCTCCCATAACAATGTTTCCAGGGTGTCTGATTAAAGCCATCAGAAGAACAGCTCTGTACAGTATTTAAAGTACTATGCACATTTCTGCTAGCTAGAAAGTGACAAGAGATTTCGTTGGTCCCTTTAACTGTGCATGAGTCCTTTTGGCTAATCGTAATCATAAGTCTATGGTCCTCAAATGGAACTTTACCTAGGACAATGAAGTATTATTAAGGATGATTTTTCTGTTACTCTGGATGTTCATTGTGAATATGTTTAGATATGTTTTAGGTGGATATGCTCTGTATTGGGTGACCTTATTAATGAAACCTTGTACTAATTATGCTCTGTCATTGTCTGTATGATGACACACAATGTGATATGATAATTACATGACTACCCTTAGATGTGTGAAAGCCTTTCATTGCAATCTACATAGACTTGTGTACAGCAACATGGATAATGCATAATGAGTTGGCCTATGGATAAGTTTTACCTGCTACATAACCAACTTTTTCTGGAAAACTGTATTTTGGAGATACATTCTTCTTCATTTATTGTGGAATTTCACAAATAGCAGTATCCTAGCCTTATGAATTTTCACAATACCCATACATAATTTTATTGCAGACTTAAAGGACTTATTTAAATCATGTTTTTATGCTAACCATTTTTAAATACTTTTTGATGATATTTTGACATTTCCATGTGAATATCTATATTAAAATAAAAACATAAAATCCAGCATTTTTTGTGCTGGCCACTAAGCCTAACAGGCACCACTTCTTTGTCTGTACAGATCACTTTACTGCAGTTATCTGCTTATCGTTGCAGGCAGGATAAGAATGACAGATATCACTTCTGTGTATAGATAACACATGATCCACCATTCACAATAGGTGATTGTCAAAGCTCATCTATTCTATCCTTGTACAATGACAGGTAACAGACCATGCCTAGAAAACTCTCCCATACAAGTCCATGAGGTCCTCTCCTGTCCATTGTGTCTATAGCCCATGGGGCTGCCGTAAAGCAATTCTCTAAATGCTGCTAAAGGGGTTCAGCCACAAAACGTATTCAAAATTTTTCAAACCAGTACTACTATATGATGTATGATTTTAATTTTCTTTTTTAAATCAATCATGGCATGACATAAGAACAACTCAGGCAAGATGACAGCCCCCATAATCATTTTCAGGAAATAAAAAAAAAAAGGATATGTGTCGCTAACTGGCAGAAAACGCCAAAGCAGAACCAAACTTCTTAAATTGTAGTCATTAGCTGGCATTTCTATAGTACATTCATTTAAATTTTAAATACAAAATATATTAATTGTGTGTGTGTGTATATATATATATATATATATATATATATATATATATATATATATAATACAAGACAATGGTGCTTTAAATTGTCCACCAAGACAGACATAGAGCTATACAAATTGAATATGATTACAAATAACACTTTGTTCTTGTTTATCTTATACATATAAAAGACAACTTGTAGAAATCTCATTTTTTCTTAAATTTGCAGTTTTAATAGATATAAATGTCAAAAGTAATACCCAATATAATAAAGCTGTACAGCCTTCTTTCAACACCAAAGGGGAATGATTAAACGTTAAGAAAATCTTTTGATCTGTGAAGTTTTGGAAAATGTATTCTTATCCTATTCACAGCAAGGGTTTGACTTGAAGGATAGAAAATCAAGGAGTTAGATCACAGAGAACAAGCGGTTTAACACTGACACTGAGTCACAATGCAGAGGAAATCACAAAAAAACAAATTTGTTGTAGTAAGGGAATTTCTCAGCATTAAGTGGAATTACTGAGGCATATCCTCACAAATCTAAGTGAAGTGGGACAAAGGTGCACAAACATTTGCATTTCTTTAAAGGAACAGTTTTGTTTACATCACCATTTTTGTCATGACAAAATAAAATAAAATAAAATACACATATTGGATGTGAACATGCTACAGGTGGATGGAAAAGCGTTAAAACATAAAGGAACAAAGAGGATTAGAATAATTGCATTTTATGCCTCAGGGAGTCGTGGTGGATTTTAGAAAATGAAGTTAATGGGCTCATTTTGTGAAAAGAAAAAGAACATTTACATGGTTAGAAAAAGACCCTTAAATGTTTATTTCTAGAGTTAAAATTTAACCACTTTATTTATTTCACTAATAGAATGGAGAACAGTTTGCACAATTGTCTCTTAAATTTGTTTGTGTGGGTGCGTAGGAATACTTTATTTCTTTCACTATATTATTTCTTTCCCAATGGTAATATTGTACCGACATAATTAACTATCTATCTATCTCATATCTATGCTAGCTATCTATTTATCATCTATCTATCTATCTATCTATCTATCTCATATCTATCTATCTACTGTCTATATCTATCTATCTATATATCTATATTATATCTATCCATCAATCTATATGTATAATCTATCTCTATCTGTTATCTATTATGTTTTTAATGATATCTATCCATCGGTCTATCTACAAATAATCAATAAAACATACAAGTACAGAAAAATGAAAGTAACATGCATTAAATTTAAAATGGACCATAACTGTTCTTGAATTCTTTGACCATGATAACTTGTTTTTAAAATATGTGCTCTTCACCTCACCAGTCACACAAGAGTTCATTTTTTGCGAGAAAATTTAGCATGAGTGTACCAAATAACTTATTTTTTTGTAGGTTTTCCTATTGCTAATTTTGCTACCTTGCCTTTTCCTTTTATTGAAATGGTAATCACTGAAGCATTTTCCAATTTTTTTCTGGAAAAAATAAATAAAAAAATAAGGATATAGATTAAGAAACAATTTTGATATCCAGTTCAGCTGTAATAGCAGATAGGAATTGTGGGTGGCTTAGCTGCCCTGTGGAACAAGTAAGATTTTAGACCAGCATGAATATTTTAAAATTAATCAGATCCTCCTTGGAAACCGATTAAGCTGAACAAGCTTTTACAAGAATACAATTTTAAATGAGATATTTAATTTTAATTTTTGTTTTAAAAACATATTTTTCTTGACCAATAAATTGGGAGAGCGTGCATGTGCTACCTTAATATTTGTCATTTATTGGAAGAAGAAGAGATGTGCTTAAATAATAGATTAAATAAATATTATACGCATACTCATCATTACATTAAAATTGCTACTTTTGATATATATAATTCCACTTTGAGATGACTTACAAATATTTTGTTAAAAAGAAAAATGTAATAAAGCCAAAATAATCTAACATAGCCGTTCTGGTCGGCCAAGCAAAGCAGAAATAATAGAGGGACATATCTAATATGTATTTTTGCTGTTTTTTTGTTTTGTTTTATGTGACCAGCCAAATAAGTAAAACATTTGAAATAGTGTAGTTTTCAGCAGCTAAATGTTCAACTTTGCTCTATAGACTGGATCAAAATCAGCAGTGTCATCTTATTAATATTAGAGGTTTGACTAGTGAATGGTAGATCTTTTAAACTTTAATTATTTAATATTTAATCACTATATGATGGTAATATTTGGTCCTTGTATAGTGGTAATATTTAATAACTATATATGTGTATATAAATATATTTATTTATTGTGTGTGTGGGGGGGGGGGGGGAATATGCCTTGAAAACCTTAGCAATACTCTGTAATTCTGCCATTTGAAGTGAGTAAATGTGAGTGTGTTACAATATTTAATTTGGGGCCCAACTTCAAATTTTGCCCAAGGCCACATATTGTCTAAAACCAGCACTGATTACAATGCACTTTCACTCAAATTACAGGGAGTGCAGAATTATTAGGCAAGTTGTATTTTTGAGGATTAATTTTATTATTGAACAACAACCATGTTCTCAATGAACCCAAAAAACTCATTAATATCAAAGCTGAATATTTTTGGAAGTAGTTTTTAGTTTGTTTTTAGTTTTAGCTATTTTAGGGGGATATCTGTGTGTGCAGGTGACTATTACTGTGCATAATTATTAGGCAACTTAACAAAAAACAAATAAACACCCATTTCAATTATTTATTTTTACCAGTGAAACCAATATAACATCTCAACATTCACAAATATACATTTCTGACATTCAAAAACACAACAAAAACAAATCAGTGACCAATATAGCCACCTTTCTTTGCAAGGACACTCAAAAGCCTGCCATCCATGGATTCTGTCAGTGTTTTGATCTGTTCACCATCAACATTGCGTGCAGCAGCAACCACAGCCTCCCAGACACTGTTCAGAGAGGTGTACTGTTTTCCCTCCTTGTAAATCTCACATTTGATGATGGACCACAGGTTCTCAATGGGGTTCAGATCAGGTGAACAAGGAGGCCATGTCATTAGATTTTCTTCTTTTATACCCTTTCTTGCCAGCCACGCTGTGGAGTACTTGGACGCGTGTGATGGAGCATTGTCCTGCATGAAAATCATGTTTTTCTTGAAGGATGCAAACTTCTTCCTGTACCACTGCTTGGTAGGTGTCTTCCAGAAACTGGCAGTAGGACTGGGAGTTGAGCTTGACTCCATCCTCAACCCGAAAAGGCCCCACAAGCTCATCTTTGATGATACCAGCCCAAACCAGTACTCCACCTCCACCTTGCTGGCGTCTGAGTCGGACTGGAGCTCTCTGCCCTTTACCAATCCAGCCACGGGCCCATCCATCTGGCCCATTAAGACTCACTCTCATTTCATCAGTCCATAAAACCTTAGAAAAATCAGTCTTGAGATATTTCTTGGCCCAGTCTTGACGTTTCAGCTTGTGTGTCAGCCTTTCTTACCTTGGCCATGTCTCTGAGTATTGCACACCTTGTGCTTTTGGGCACTCCAGTGATGTTGCAGCTCTGAAATATGGCCAAACTGGTGGCAAGTGGCATCTTGGCAGCTGCACGCTTGACTTTTCTCAGTTCATGGGCAGTTATTTTGTGCCTTGTTTTTTCCACAAGCTTCTTGCGACCCTGTTGACTATTTTGAATGAAACGCTTGATTGTTCGATGATCACGCTTCAGAAGCTTTGCAATTTTAAGAGTGCTGCATCCCTCTGCAAGATATCTCACTATTTTTGACTTTTCTGAGCCTGTCAAGTCCTTCTTTTGACCCATTTTGCCAAAGGAAAGGAAGTTGCCTAATAATTATGCACACCTGATATAGGGTGTTGATGTCATTAGACCACACCCCTTCTCATTACAGAGATGCACATCACCTAATATGCTTAATTGGTAGTAGGCTTTCGAGCCTATACAGCTTGGAGTAAGACAACATGCATAAAGAGGATGATGTGGTCAAAATACTCATTTGCCTAATAATTCTGCACGCAGTGTAATTTGCAGCATGCATCGACATCCTGTCTGTCTGCCATATGGCTTACATGGGTGTTATCCCAGTTCACAGGCTGTGACTTCACCACTTACTATATACATCTTATACAGTGCATAGATTCTTAGGGTGTTTAACCCACACAAGTTGCCACACAGATATCTTAGGTTCCTCATTTTTTCCTCATGATCCCCACCTTCTCAACACAAACTCCCTATCCTGGTGCCTTAACAGTGTCATCCTGCTGTTACCCCTAATATTGTGCCTGCTGTGCTCCCTAATGCCCCTAATTAGTATACAGCAGAAATAATAGTGTTATACAGAGTCCTCCACATAGCAATAGTGCTCCCCAAAGTCTCACCAATAGTAATAATAATCTTCTAGAGTGCCCTCATTTGTAATAGTGCCCCCTCTTCTGGCCTGAGCTGACTCGTCCCGGTGCAGGTGGTAATGACGACATCAGCATGACCTCCTGCGCCAGGACTCAGGCAGCTCAATGACATGATCAACAAAACGCCTGCATCCTGATACAGGTGTTCGTGATCACATCATTGCTCCACCTGAGGTTATCTTGACCTCCTGCTCTGTTCTACCTCCTCATAGGTTTCAGGCCTGCAGCCTATGAGGCTAAATGGCGGCAGGGAGACATAGGCTCCTGTGGCCCACTGAAAACTGCTGCCCCATGCAGCCATGAGGAAGGCCACTGGAAGGGGGCCCCCTTGTGGATGGGGCCCTAGGCAATTACCCAGTTTGTGCCTCCCAATGCCGGCCTTGATTGTAATAAATATAAGCCATACTGTAAACAACTATGTGAATGGTTGTTGGCATGTCAAGGGTTAATTGCTATGCAAAGCACAATGTCACGGGTAATGGGGAAGGGGAAAACACCAGATACACACAAAAGAAATAGACAACAGACTAGGCCACAAAAGCTAAGGAAGAGGGATGGTGACCTCCTAGTAATCCCTAGGCCTTTCCCTAACTCCTGCCAGTATGAGCAGATCCTGACAAGCCCTAGGATAGGTAGCAGGAGACAAGACAGCTGGTTCCTTCCCAGATGAAGAAACCCGCATCTCCCTGATGCCTAGAACCAAAACACACCAGAGAACAACAAACAGAACAGGCAACTTGTACTTAGCTTAGAGATGAATGGAGAAGCAGGAGATCCAAGACAAACAAGCTCTAGCAACTCCAAGAGGAAAGATCAACCGCATCATCAGCAGTGTGAGGCGGACCTAAAAAGAGCCTCATCACTGATAACAAGCAGAACCTGAGGAGAGGTGAGATCCTGCCAAACAACAACATTCAATGAGGAAAACAGAGAGACCTGTCAGATAGCCTCATGTGCAGCAAGTCTATCCGATCTTCTCACCTCTGTCACGGGAGGGACCGTGACACACAATGCTCAGAGGTCAGCAAAGGGGTTATGCCTGATAAATCCCAACTCTATGTAGTTGTGAACTAGAGTTACACAAGAGGAAGGACCTTTGTGCATCACATAAGGTGCACAGAGAACACTGCTGTCACTAGTATAGAGAAAACCAGCTGCACTGCACAGTAGTTAGCTAGCAAGTGAGGGTGAGTCATGTTCAACAGTTAGTGCACTGTCCTAAAGGCCTAGGTAGATGTCGGAGCAGCGATGCCCACAGTAGAAGGGCACCATCAAGCAGAGTCAATCCTAGCCTTCACACCTACAAGTATCCAGAGGACCTAACATAAGTCAGGACAGGAGGAACAGACCAGCCAGTTTTCTCCCAACAGAGAAGCTCCTGTGCTTAGCATGTTATAGTGGACTGTAATAGGTTGTGACCGTCGGAGTGCACAGAGAGTGTGCCATACCTGAGGACTATGAGTGTGTAATATAGAAAGGATCTATGGTCTATGGTCACGCATCTAGAAAAAGTGCACACTATGGCCCATGCAAAGCAATATAGCCACTTTCATTACTGCCACAAGAAGGAGACTCCAGAGCAGAATTTTCAATGCCTATTTACAGTAGTTGGAATGCCAAGTAATCAAGTTGACAAAGAGAGCATGTTGCCACCAAGTAGTGTAGAGGCCTGTTGCCTATCAGAGACTATGTAACCATGCAGCCAGTTGCCACTTAAGAGAATTGCAACCTTCAAGCTTGTTGTCCCATGTGAGATCAGTAAAACCCATATGGGGCTAAGTATGAGATCTATATATGTTCCATATCGGTTCTGTATGGGCACTGTATGAAAACAGATTCTATTTGTCCAGTAAAAAGATGAACGTCACAAAGGAAATTGAAAAGACCCCATTTAATTCAATGGGGTTGTCTGGCACCAGGTGTCCGTCATGTGCTGGATCTACCACTTCCAACATTTTCATTGTTCTGCCTCTATAACGGTTGTGAACAGAGCCTTACAAACAACACACTGTATTTAAAGAATTTGAGTCAAAAGAGACAGGTAGTTATAAATCCAACACCATAACTCCCAACTTTTGAAAAATACAAAGAGGGACAATATGTTCATCACGCTACGTGCGCCACAGCAATTTTTTAAATGCTAGGCCATGCCTCTAACTCTTCCCAAAACATACACACCCAGTCCAATTAATGCCCTCACATAGTAATTATTCCCCCTTTGTGCCAGCACACAGTACTAATGCCCAGACTGTGCCCCATTCACAGCAGTAATGTCCACATTGTGCCCCTTCACAGTAGTTACTGTGTGTCAGATAGGTGACCTCTCACAGTAGTTATGGCCAGATATGTGCCTCCTTCAGAGAAAGTTAAAAAAAATATGTAAATACGCACCTAGTTTCTCCAATGATCACAGCCATACTCCTACAGAGTCCAGAAACACGATGTGTGACAGTATATCATGCTGCTGATGTGGAGCACAGGCTGCTGAGCTGAATAATGCAGCGGGTAGTGGATGACTCCCTACTTCCCTATAACAATAAGCTGTCTCTGTGTCCGATGGATGCAGAGACAGCTGAGTACGGGACATACCTCAGCCATTTCGAGAGTGCAGGACAGCCACTGAAATCTGGAACTGTCCTGTCGTATCCGGGACAGTTCAGAGGTATGCAGCGCATGGCACACCTGTCTTTCTTCAGACAAAGTCCTCAAAAATGGGACAAAGCCGTCAAAAATAAAAATACAGCTACAAAATGGGATATTTTTAAAAGTATCCTAAACTCTATTTATGAGAGGTACATACCTTATAAGAATAAAAGGGTAAGGAACAAGAAAAAAACTATGGAGATATATAGAATTGTAAAGAAAGCAATAAATGCTAAAAAGAAAGCATTTGAATTACTAAAACAGGAGGGTAGCGAGGAATCATTAAAAAACTATAAGGAAAAAAACTGAATATGTAAAAGACAAATAAAAGTAGCCAAATTAGAGACTGAGAGATTAATTGCCAAAGAGAGTAAAACCAACCAACTAAAATGTTCTTCAATTATATAAATCGTAAAAAGTATCAATCTAAATGTGTTGGCCCTTTACAGAGTGATAAGGGGGGAGTTGCAAAGAGCGATGATGAGAAAGCAAAGCTATTAAATATTTTTTTCTCCACTGTATTCACTGAGGAAAATATACTGTCAGATGAAATGCAGAATGTAAAAGTAAATTCCCCATTAAAAGTGAGCTGTCTGACCCAGGAAGAAGAACAGCGGCGTCTTAAAAAGATTAAAATAGACAAATCGCTGGAACCAGATGGCATACACCCCATATCCTAAGAGAATTAAGTAATGTCATAGCCAGACCCTTATTTCTGATATTTAAGGATTCTATATTGACAGGGAGTGTTCCACAGGATTGGTGCATAGCAAATGTGGTGCTAATATACAATAAGGGTCTAAAAACATAGCTCAGAAACTATAGGCTGGTAAGTTTAACATCTGTCGTGGGTAAACTGTTTAAAGGTTTTCTAAGAGATGCTATCTTGGAGTACCTCAATGAAAATAAGCAAATAACACCGTATCAGCATGGGTTAATGAGGGATCGGTCACGTCAAACTTACTTAATCAGTTTCTATGAGGAGGTAAGTTTTGGACTTGAGCGAGGCAAATCAATGTATATCTGGACTTCTCCAAAGCATTTGACACTGTACCACATAAAAGACTAGTATATAAAATGAGAATGCTTGGACTGGGGTAAAATGTCTGTAAGTAACTGTCTCAGTGATAGAAAACAGAGGGTGGTTATTAACATTACACACTGAGATTGGGTCGCTGTCACTGGTGGAGTACCACAGGGGTCAGTATTGGGCCCTATTCTCCTCAATATATTTATTAATGATCTTGTAGAAGGGTTGCACAGTGAAATATTAATTTTAGAAGATGACACTAAATTGTGTAAAGTAATTAACACGGAAGAGAACAGTATACTGCTACAGAGGGATCTGGATAGATTGGAGGCTTTGCAGAGAAGTGGCAGATGAGGTTTAACACTGACAAATTTATGCACATGGGAAGGAATAACGCAAGTCACCAGTACATACTAAATGGTAGAACACTGGGTAACACTGACGTGGAAAAGGACTTAGGAATTTTAATGAACAGCAAACTAAGCTGTAGAAACCAGTGTCAGGCAGCTGCTGCCAAGGCCAATAAGATAATGGGTTGCATCAAAAGAGGCATAGATGCCCATGATGAGAACATAGTCCTGCCACTTTACAAATCACTAGTCAGACCACACATGGAGTACTATGTACAGTTTAGGGCTCCTGTGTACAAGGCAGACATAGCAGAGCTGGAGAGGGTTCAGAGAAGGGCAACTAAAGTAATAACTGGAATGGGTGGACTACAGTACCCTGAAAGATTATCAAAATTAGGGTTATTCACTTTAGAAAACAGACGACTAAGGGGAGATCAGATAACCATGTATAAATATATCAGGGGTCAGTACAGAGATCTCTCCCATCATCTATTTATCCCCATGACTGTGAGGAGGGGACATCCTCTGCGTCTGGAGGAAAGAAGGTTTGTACGCAAACATAGAAGAGGATTCTTTACGGTAAGAGCAGTGAGACTATGGAAATCTCTGCCTAAGGAGGTGGTGATGGTGAGTTCACTAAAAGAGTTCAAGCTGGGCCTGGATGTACAGTACAGACCAAAAGTGTGGACACACCTTCTCATTCAAAGAGTTTTCTTTATTTTCATGACTATGAAGGCATTAAAACCATGAATTAACACATGTGGAATTATATACATAACAAACAAGTGTGAAACAACTGAAAATATGTCATATTCTAGGTTCTTCAAAGTAGCCACCTTTTGCTTTGATTACTGCTTTGTACACTCTTGGCATTCTCTTGATGAGCTTCAAGAGGTAGTCCCCTGAAATTGTCTTCCAACAGTCTTGAAGGAGTTCCCAGAGATGCTTAGCACTTGTTGGCCCTTTTGCCTTCACTCTGCGGTCCAGCTCACCCCAAACCATCTCGATTGGGTTCAGGTCCGGTGACTGTGGAGGCCAGGTCATCTGGCGCAGCACCCCATCACTCTCCTTCATGGTCAAATAGTCCTTACTTTCAAAGTTTTCCCAATTTTTCGGCTGACTGACTGACCTTCATTTCTTAAAGTAATGATGGCTACTCGTTTTTCTTTACTTAGCTGATTTTTTCTTGCCATAATACCAATTCTAACAGTCTATTCAGTAGGACTATCAGCTGTGTATCCACCTGACTTCTCCTCAACGCAACTGATGGTCCCAACCGCATTTATAAGGCAAGAAATCCCACTTATTAAACCTGACAGGGCACACCTGTGAAGTGAAAACCATTTCAGGGGACTACCTCTTGAAGCTCATCAAGAGAATGCCAAGAGTGTGCAAAGCAGTAATCAAAGCAAAAGGTGGCTACTTTGAAGAACCTAGAATATGACATATTTTCAGTTGTTTCACACTTGTTTGTTATGTATATAATTCCACGTGTTAATTCATAGTTTTGATGCCTTCAGTGTGAATCTATAATTTTCATAGTCATGAAAATAAAGAAAACTCTTTGAATGAGAAGGTGTGTCCAAACTTTTGGTCTGTACTGTATTTCTGAAGTGTAATAATATTACAGGCTATAGTTACTAGAGATGGGTTGTTGATCCTGGGAGTTATTCTGATTGCCTGATTGGAGTCAGGAAGGAATTGGCTTCAACCTCACAGTTTTTTTTTTTGTTGCCTTCCTCGGATCAACTTGCAGGATAACAGGCTGAACTGGATGGACCAATGTCTATTTTCAGCCTTACAAACTATGTTACTATGCTTGAATCCACAAATAAGGCGTGCTTTAAAAAAAAAAAAAACTTTATAAACAGAAAATAAACTCCTGCTCATTGAGCACTAACTTAAAAACATCAGTTGATACTAGATGCCTACCTACCTACTTGGCACTGGACACACAGCAACATAATAACATTCAAAGCTATTACTCACACTGAGCAATGACACAGACTGAGCCACAGATCTAATCCCTTTTAGTCAGTTTACCTCTTATCCTTGAAACTGAAAACTATTTCAGTTCAATGCCCTATTTCTATTTGAGCATCCCTTGCTTTTACAAAAAGGGCACCAGTGGTGTAACTTGAAGCCCCTGGGGCCCAATGGAAAATCTGTAACAGGCCATTTATACTACTAATGTCTTTTTATCTGGCAGAGGGGCCTTTGAGCCCAATTGCAAATGCCCCCTTGTACTTTCTTTAGCTACACACTTGTTTGGCAACCCCTTGGCACTTGGGCTCATGCTCCACCAGGCCCCACCTAGTTATGCCCTTTCAGAGTGTCATGGGCATAATACCTTTCTTCCAGACCTTGTCTAGTCACAATCATAAAGTATTTAAAACTTTAAATGCAGTGACGTAGCGTAGGGAGGGCCGTTGCCCCGGGCGCCAAATTGTAGGAGGCGCCAGGCAGAATAATGAGGGTGATGAAAGCCTATGTCTCCCATCCCCTCCGTTCTTCCTCATAAGCTTTAGGCTAGGCCTGAAGCCTATGAAGCAGTAGAATAGCGCAGGAGATCACAATTACATCACTGTGACCTCCTGCGCCGGATCTCGCGAGATGACGTGATGGCGCGGCGCAGGAGGGCACGGTGATGTGTTCCTGACCGCCTGTGCCGGGACACCCGAGCAAAGGCTACAAGAGGCAATGAAAAGATGTGAGTATTTTTTTTATTTTTATATAAGTACTAAGGGCCATACTGGGGACACGGAGGTGGGGGAAAGAATTGGGCCTTTACATATTATACAGAGGGGATCATTATGTATTATAAAGAGGGGCCATTATATATTATAATTATACAGGGGGACCATTATATATTATACAGAGGGGCCATTATATATAATAATTATACAGGGGGACCATTATATATTATAAATATACAGGGGGGTCATTATATATTATAATTATACAGAGGGCCCATTAATAATGTCCCCCCTGTATAATTATTATATATAATGGCCCCTCTGTATAATATATAGTGGCCCCTCTGTATAATATATAATAGTCCCCTTGTATAATTATTATATATAATGGCCCCTCTGTATAATATATAATGCCCCCCCTGTATAATTATTATATATAATGGACCCTCTGTATAATATATAATGCCCCCCTGTATAATTATTATATATAATTGCCCCCTGTATAATTATTATATAATGGCCCCTCTGTATAATATATAGTGGCCCCCCGGTATAATTATTATATATAATGGCCCCTCTGTATAATATATAATGGTCCCCCTGTATAATTATTATATATAATGGCCCCTCTGTATAATATATAATGGCCCCCTGTATAATTATTATGTATAATGGCCCCTCTGTATAATATATAGTGGCCCTCCGGTATAATTATTATATATAATTGCCCCTCTGTATAATATATAATGGTCCCCCTGTATAATTATTATACAGTGGGATGCGAAAGTTTGGGCAACCTTGTTAATCGTCATGATTTTCCTGTATAAATCGTTGGTTGTTACGATAAAAAATGTCAGTTAAATATATCATATAGGAGACACACACAGTGATATTTGAGAAGTGAAATGAAGTTTATTGGATTTACAGAAAGTGTGCTATAATTGTTTAAACAAAATTAGGCAGGTGCATAAATTTGGGCACCACAAAAAAGAAATGAAATCAATATTTAGTAGATCCTCCTTTTGCAGAAATTACAGCCTCTAAACGCTTCCTGTAGTTTCCAATGAGAGTCTGGATTCTGGTTGAAGGTATTTTGGACCATTCCTCTTTACAAAACATCTTTAGTTCATTCAGGTTTGATGGCTTCCGAGCATGGACAGCTCTCTTTAAGTCACACCACAGATTTTCAATTATATTCAGGTCTGGGGACTGAGATGGCCATTCCAGAACGTTGTACTTGTTCCTCTGCATAAATGCCTTAGTGGATTTTGAGCAGTGTTTAGGGTCGTTGTCTTGTTGAAAGATTCAGCCCGGCGCAGCTTCAGCTTTGTCGCTGATTCCTGGACATTGGTCTCCAGAATCTGCTGATACTGAGTGGAATCCATGCGTCCCTCAACTTTGACAAGATTCCCAGTCCCTGCACTGGCCACACAGCCCCACAGCATGATGGAACCACCGCCATGTTTTACAGTAGGTAGCAGGTGTTTTTCTTGGAATGCTGTGTTCCTTTTCCTCCATGGATAACGCCCCTTGTTATGGCCAAATAACTACATTTTAGTTTCACCAGTCCACAGCACCTTATTCCAAAATGAAGCTGGCTTGTCCAAATGTGCTTTAGCCCACCTCAAGCGGCACTTTTTGTGCTGTGGGCGGAGAAAAGGCTTCCTCTGCATCACTCTCGCATACAGCATCTCCTTGTGTAAAGTGCGCCGAATGGTTGAACGATGCACAGTGACTCCATCTGCAGCAAGATGATTTTGTAGGTCTTTGGTGCTGGTCTGTGGGTTGACTCTGGCTATTCTCACCATTCGTCGCTTCTGTCTATCAGAGATTTTTCTTGGTCTGCCACTTCGAGCCTTAACTTGAACTGAGCCTGTGGTCTTCCATTTCCTCAATATGTTCCTAACTGTGGAAACAGACAGCTGAAATCTCTGAGACAGCTTGCTGTATCCTTCCCCTAAACCATGATGGTGAACAATCTTTGTCTTTAGGTCATTTGAGAGTTGTTCTGAGACCCCCATGTTGCTACTCTTCAGAGAAAATTAAAAGAGGAGGGAAACTTACAATTGACCCCCTTAAATACTCTTTCTCATAATTGGATTCACCTGTGTATGTAGGTCAGGGGTCACTGAGCTTACCAAGCCAATTTGAGTTCCAATAATTAGTTCTAAAGGTTTTGGAATCAATAAAATGACAACAGCGCCCAAATTTATGCACCTGCCTAATTTTGTTTAAACAATTAGAGCACACTTTCTGTAAATCCAGTAAACTTCATTTCACTTCTCAAATATCACTGTGTGTGTCTAGTATATGATATATTTAACTGACATTTTTTATCGTAACAACCAACGACTTATACAGGAAAATCATGACGATTAACAAGGTTGCCCAAACTTTCGCATCCCACTGTATATAATGGCCCATCTGTATAATATATAATAGTCCCCCTGTATAATTATTATATATAATGGCCCATCTGTATAATATACACTCACCTAAAGAATTATTAGGAACACCATACTAATACGGTGTTGGACCCCCTTTTGCCTTCAGAACTGCCTTAATTCTACGTGGCATTGATTCAACAAGGTGCTGATAGCATTCTTTAGAAATGTTGGCCAAATTGATAGGATAGCATTTGGCAGTTGATGGAGATTTGAGGGATGCACATCCAGGGCACGAAGCTCCCGTTCCACCACATCCCAAAGCTGCTCTATTGGGTTGAGATCTGGTGACTGTGGGGGCTATTTTAGTACAGTGAACTCATTGTCATGTTCAAGAAACCAATTTGAAATGATTTGAGCTTTGTGACATGGTGCATTATCCTGCTGGAAGTAGCCATCAGAGGATGGGTACATGGTGGTCATGAAGGGATGGACATGGTCAGAAACAATGCTCAGGTATCCCGTGGCATTTAAACGATGCCCAATTGGCACTAAGGGGCCTAAAGTGTGCCCAGAAAACATCCCCCACACCATTACACCACCACCACCAGCCTGCACAGTGGTAACAAGGCATGATGGATACATGTTCTCATTCTGTTTACGCCAAATTCGGACTCTACCATTTGAATGTCTCAACAGAAATCGAGACTCATCAGACCAGGCAACATTTTTCCAGTCTTCAACAGTCCAATTTTGGTGAGCTCATGCAAATTGTAGCCTCTTTTTCCTATTTGTAGTGGAGCTGAGTAGTACCCGGTGGGGTCTTCTGCTGTTGTAGCCCATCCGCCTCAAGGTTGTGCGTGTTGTGGCTTCACAAATGCTTTGCTGCATACCTGGGTTGTAACGAGTGGTTATTTCAGTCAACGTTGCTCTTCTATCAGCTTGAATCAGTCGGCCCATTCTCCTCTGACCTCTAGCATCCACAAGGCATTTTTGCCCACAGGACTGCCGCATACTGGATGTTTTTCCCTTTTCACACCATTCTTTGTAAACCCTAGAAATGGTTGTGCGTGAAAATCCCAGTAACTGAGCAGATTGTGAAATACTCAGACCGGCCCGTCTGGCACCAACAACCATGCCACGCTCAAAATTGCTTAAATCACCTTTCTTTCCCATTCTGACATTCAGTTTGAAGTTCAGGAGATTGTCTTGACCAGGACCACACCCCTAAATGCATTGAAGCAACTGCCATGTGATTGGTTGACTAGATAATTGCATTAATGAGAAATAGAACAGGTGTTCCTAATAATTCTTTAGGTGAGTGTATAATGGCCCCCCTGTATGATTATAATATATACTGGCCCCTCTGTATAATTATTATATATAATTACCGCTCTGTTATATTAGGATATATAATGGCCCCCTCTGTATAATTATTATATATAATGGCCCCCCTGTGTAATTATTATATATAATGACCCCTCTGTAATATTATAATATATAATGGCCCCTCTGTAATATCAGGATATATAATGGCTCCCTCTGTATTATCATTACATATATATAATGGCCCCTCTGTATAATTATTATATATAATGACCCCCCCCCCCAGTATTATTATAATATATAATGGCCCCCCTCCGTATTATTAGGATATATAATGGCCCATTATATATCCTAATATTACAGAGGGGGCCATTATATATAATAATAATAACTAATAATAATAAAACTCTGCAGAGATGAGACGCAGCTGAAAGAAGGTGTCATGGCGGTCTTATCTCTGAATGAAGAAATTGAGGAAAGTCTACATCACAGGGGATGTCACTGGATGGATGAGGCATGTGGTGCTGTATTATACCGTATATTTTGTAGTGATGTATGTAATGTCCAAACACATATTTGTTTCACGGTAGGGTTGAGGGGTGGATTGAGAATATGGCCCACCCTGCCGCATCCTGGCCCCAGACTTCAGGTCACACTGTGCGTGTTCTGAATGCTGGGGCCTCATACCCATCTACTACATTATGTGTACTCACTGTGTTATCTGTGGTGTTACATAGGACTGCTACATTATCTGTAAAAAAGGGCGTGTACACAGGTTGAGGGGGGCGCAATACATGGCTTGCCCCGGGTGCTGGTAACCCACGCTACGCCACTGTTTAAATGCAATGTGTCACCTATTTCTTTTACTTGTTTAACCCAGAAACTGTCACATATGGATTTTGTTTTCTATTTGTAGATTTTATTTTTTTATTTTATGTTCTGTACTTGACCATGGGAGCAGCCATCTTGTCTGAGCTGCTGTTAACACCAATCAGAGACATCCTTTACAGCATCTACATGAATCATAGGAACCTGTAAATTGGAAATGACTCATTGTCTTCTATAGAAGAATGTTTTAGGTGACCTGTGCTGAGGCTACTGTGCAGGAAGGGAAAGGAGGTGAATTGTGATTGTCACCTATAGTAAAAAGTGTATCCTGTGCTCTCTCTATATATGTCTTAGCTTTTATTGTATTTCTGTCTGTGATAATAATGTGTAGACTATTAATCTATTATGAGTCTCAGGGGCCAGTGTGAAATCTGCTAGAATTCACTACAGTTTATCTTGTCACTCTGCAGGAGGTAGGCATGGCACTTGCGCTTGGCACAATGATGAGGGTGTCTAAAGGTCCTGCCCACCATTCCCTCTCCTGCCTCTATATTCCCGTAAAGGGGCACTGCATACCTCCCAATCGTCCTGGATCCGGCAGGGACAGTCCTGGATTTCAGTGACTGTCCCAGTACGGGGGAGGTATGTCCCGCTTTCTGGCAGCTGTCTCTGCGTCCATAGGAAGCAGAGACAGTTGTCATAATGAAGCAAAGAGCCGTCGCCGGCATCGGCTCCCTGCTTTATCATTCCTTCCCCTCTGCCGACTCTCCACACCTCTGGTCTGTGCGGGGGGCAGGGCCAGCGGGCAGTCAGCCTCAGCTCCAACTCCTTCACAGACCAGAACAGCTGATTTCCTGCTGCTGCTAGGATCAAGCTAAGTATGTGATGTTTATTTTTTTTACATTCTGTGAGGGGCACAATGTGGGCATATTACTGGGTGGCACAATGTGAGCATATTACTGGGTGGCACAATGTGGGCATATTACTGGGTGGCAAAATGTGGGAATATTACTGGGGACACAATGTGGGCATATTACTGGGGGCACAGCTGGGCATATTACTGGGGGCACAACTGGGCAAATTACTGGGTGGCACAATGTGGGCAAATTACTGGGGGAACAATGTGGGCAAATTACTGGGGGAACAATGTGGGCATATTACTGGGGGGCGCAATGTGGGCATATTACTGGGGGGCACAATATGGGCATATTACTGGGGGGAACAATGTCAGCATATTACTGGGGGCACAATGTGGGCACCGCTGGACATATTACTGGGGGCACATAACTTGGCATTTTAGTGGGGGCACCGCTGGGCACAATTCTGTGAAGGAGGCACAATGTGGGCATATATTCTGCAGTGGAATGAAGGGGGCATAATTACTATGTCGGGCATTAAGGGGATGGGTGGGTTAGGTGTACAGTTATGTTTTGGACCGAGTTAGGGGTGTGGCCTAGTGTGTAAAAAATTTGCTGCGGCGCGCTTTGCGTAACGCATAGTGTTGGGCGAGCATGCTTGGCCGAACACCATTTTGACTCAAGCATCACGATGCTCGGCAGATCGCTGTGTCGAGCTCGATGCTCAAGTCTCCTCCCCGCACATTTGTTGGCTGCTACACAGCCAATAAACGTGTGGGGAGGTACTGGCACTCACTGTAATGCCATAGCCATGTTGGTTACTTGCATTACAGTGATATATATATATATATAGCACCCAATGACACGTGGTTCGGCTCAGTCTTAGTCAGGGTGAGCTGCAACAGAAGGGACAGATAGTGTAGGGACAGGAATTATTATTTTTTTTAGGCAGGGTTTAGTGTTGAAAGGTGTTAGAGATCCAAAAGTCCTTTTAAGGACTATTGTTTTATCTGGCTGCAATATATATTATTAGCGCAACCTGCTCTAAATTGCATGCAATTGTTTGGCCGCTGCTGACAGTGACACAACCTCTGCTACATCTATTGTGTTACATTTGCGCATCCTAAATATCTGTGACTTTTAGCGCAATTGTTTGGCCGATGCTGACAGCGACATTACCTGCGCTACATCTCCTGAATAACGCTTGCATATCCTAAATTTCTGTGACATTCAGCGTAATTTTTTCTTAGCCGCTGGTGACAGCGACATTGCCTGTGCTGCATCTCCTTTATAACGTTTGTGCATCCTAAATATCTGTGACATTCAGTGTAATTTTTTCGCCGCTGGTGACAGCGACATTACCTGTGCTACATCTCCTGTATAACGTTTGCGCATCATAAATATCTGTGACATTCAGTGTAATTTATTTGCGCATACACTTACAAAACCGGTGCTACTGTACGTGTGACATACTTGCAAGCATATATACCATTTAATATGCTCAAGGCGAGCAGTAAGGGACGGGGAAGTGGCCGTGCTGCTGATGGTGCACGCAGAGGCCGTGGCCCTGGGCAGAGCACAAGAAACACACTCATCCACGATACCTAGCTTCATGCCCCAGGTTGCAGGATGGCGCAGGACACCACTCTCGAAGTCACACCAGTGCGACCAGGTGGTCGGTTGGATTGCAGCAGATAATGCTTCCAGTCGGTTAAAGGGAACCTGTCATCTGGATTTTGGGTATAGAGCTGAGGACATGGGTTGCTAGATGGCCGCTAGCACATCCGCAATACCCAGTCCCCATAGCTCTGTGTGCTTTTATTGTGTCAAAAAAATGATTTGATACATATGCAAATTAACCTGAGATGAGTCCTGTACGTGAGATGAGTCAGGGACAGGACTCATCTCAGGTTAATTTGCATATGTATCAAATAGTTTTTTTACACAATAAAAGCACACAGAGCTATAGGGACTAGGTATTGCGGATGTGCTAGCGGCCATCTAGCAACCCATGTCCTCAGTTCTATACCCCAAATCCCGGTGACAGGTTCCATTTAAGCATCACCCTGTTTTCCACAAAGTCCAGTCTCAGTAGCCAAGAGTCTGATCAACAGAATCCTCACCCTGATCCTCCTTCCTCCCAACATGGAGAGTCTTGGCAAACAAGTGATCCCACACTTGGATATTCAGAAGAGCTCTTTTCGCCATTCCTTGATTTGGGCCTCTCGCCAGGCCCGCTTGAAGAGCGACATGAGGAGATCTTGTGCACTGATTCCCAAACTCTTAAGCATCCACAGTCAGAAGAAGATGACGGTGGGGAATGGCAATTAGTGTTCCACGAGCTAGATGATGATGATGAGACACAGTTACCAATAAGTCAATGGCAATTAGTGTCTCAAGAGGTTGATGATGAGGATGAGACACAGCTGTCAATAAGTGAGGTTGTTGTTAGGTCAACAAGTCAGGAGGATGACCAGAGTGAGGAAGTGGAAGAGGAGGTTGTGGACAATTAAATTACTAACCCAACCTGGGAAGGTGGCAAGCCGAGCGAGGACAGCAGTACAGAGGGCGAGGGATCCGCAGCACTGCAACAGGCTGGAAGATGCAGTGGGGTGGCAAAAGGGAGAAGACGGGCCACACCAAACATGCCCGCAACTGTTCCCCGGAGCACCCCCTTGCGGCAATCTCCCTTGCCAAGGGGTAGGTGGGTAGGTTTTTTGAGGAAAGTGTGGACGATAAAAGAATTGTCATTTGCAACCTGTGCCGTGCCAAAAGGAGCAGGGGGCGTAAACACTAGCAACCTCACCGCCACCAGCATGATCCGCCACATGGCATCAAAGCACCCTATAAGGTGGGCCGAATGCCTGAGTCCTGGGTCAGTGTCTGCGGGTCACAACACTGCCTCCTCTTCCCCTATGTTACGTGCTGGCCAATCCCCTGTCCAAGACGCAGGCCCAAATGCCTCCCACCCTGCGCCTGGACCTTCGCAAGCACCATCAGCTAGCACATCCACTTCTGTGTCCCAGCGCAGCGTACAGATGTCCATACCCCAGGCCTTTGAACGAAAGCGCAAATACCCATACACCCACCCACCCACCCAACAGGCCATAGCACTAAATGCACACATTTCCAAATTGCTGGCCCAGGAAATGTTGCCATTTAGGCTTGTGGACATCCCTCGTTACTCAGTCCCCAGCCACCACTATTTTTCCCAGTGTGCCGTCCCCGCCTTACACCAGCATGTGTTCCGTAACATCACCCGTGCCCTGACCAGCGAAGTTATTGGGAAGGTACACTTAATGACTGACACATGGACAAGTGCTTTTGGCCAGGGATGCTACATTTCCCTGACGGCACACTGGGTGAATGGAGACCGGGAGCGAGTCATACCCTGGGATGGCACAGGTGCTACCGACGCCAAAGATTGCGGGCCCTACTTTCATCAGTATTTCCGCCACCACCTACATTAGTGACTGCAACCCCCCCTTCTCCTCCTCCACCTCGTTCTCCACTTCCCCCTCTGAATTCTCATCTTGCAGCACCAGTCAGCCATCAGTCAGTAGCTGGAAGCAGTGTAGCACTGCAGTGGGGAAGCGGCAACAGGCCGTGCTGAAACTAATTTGCTTAGGTGACAAACAGCCCACCGCCACAGAGCTGTGGCAGGGTATAAGGGACCAGACTGAGCTATGGCTCTCGACACTCAACCTAGAACCAGGCATGGTTGTGTCTGATAATGGCCGTAAATTGGTGGCGGCTTTGGAGCTCGCCAAGCTCACACACATACCATGTCTAGCCCACGTGTTCAACTTAGTGGTTCAGCGGTTTTTGAAAACCTACCCCAATTTTCCTGAGCTACTGGTGAAGGTGTGCCACGTGCAGGGCCGGCTCCAGGTTCATGTGGGCCCTTGGGCGATAAAGCCTCAGTGGGCCCCCCTGTGCTAAGGCCCCTTGCAGACGAGCGTTCCTCCCGCAGTGAGTCCGCATCGCAGCACCCGGCCTAACCTCTAAGCACTGACGGGATTCACATAGCATTATATTGATTTATGATGCTATGTAACCCTTACAGTCCTGGAATGTATTAGATGACACTAACAGCATTATGCCAGTGTTATCCAATACATTACAGAACTTTAAGCGTTAGATCATAAACTTAATATAATGCTATGTGACCTCCAGCAGCGCTGGGAGGTCAGGCCGAGTGTTGCGATGTGGACTCGCTGCGGGAGGAACGCTAGTCTGCAAGGGGCCTAAGGGCTCTTTCATACGAGCGGATGCCGTGCGGGTAATCTGCTGCGTGAAAGAAAGCCAATCCCCGTCCCGGACAGCAGAGACACGGAGCATTAACATGATTGATAATGCTCTGTGCCTCTGTGATCTTTTTACTACAAAATCATGGTGACAACTGTATCTCACTGTGATTTTGTAGTAAAAATGTCACAGAGAGGCACGGAGCATTATCAATCATGTTACTGCTCCGTGTCTCTGCTGTCCAGGGCGGGGCTTGGCTGTCTTTCACACAGCGGATTACCCGCACGGCATCCGCTCGTATGAAAGAGCCCTTAGGCCTCATGCACACGGCCGTTGTGCATCCATTGCGGTCCCCAATGCACGGGCAACTTGAATGGGTCTGTTAACCGTCCGCCCCCCACAAAAAAATTTAATAAGTTCTATTTTATTGTGGTGCGGAGGCACGGTCAGATACACCACGGAAGCACTCCATAGTGCTTCCATGGGGTTCCGATCCATGCGTTCGTTCTGCATCTCTGTGATTGTGGACCCATTCAAGTGAATGGGTCCACATCTGTGATGCGGAGTGCACATGGGCCGGTGCCCATGTATTGCGTTGCGGACCTGCCGTATGCGGGCCGCAATACAGCCATGGGCACACAATGGTCGTGTGCATGAGGCCTAAAACATAAACTCCTATAAGAAAATAATAATCAATAATACACTTTATTGGCAAAAATTCATC
Source organism: Bufo bufo (assembly GCF_905171765.1). Taxonomy (NCBI): domain Eukaryota; kingdom Metazoa; phylum Chordata; class Amphibia; order Anura; family Bufonidae; genus Bufo; species Bufo bufo. The sequence goes on from NC_053390.1 coordinate 420,181,324, forward strand.
AGAGGAAGATTTCCTCCTATGAATCTTTGCCAATAAACTGTATAATTGATTTCATGCGTTCTGGTATTTTCTTATAGGAGTTTATATTGTGTTTTACAGGCATGTGTGCTGCTGAGCAAAGCAACACATGGTAATTGTCCTCTATTCAATTATTGGCTCCTTTGAACCTTTATTTTGGTGTACTGTAGAGATAGCCCCAGGCTGCAGGCCCCCATGTAACACATGTAACTGGTCTTGGTCTGTTATTTGATTCTGTAGTTCACCTGAATTCAAAATTTAAAACTCCAGCAGCAGCTTCTGCCTTCTTCAGCTAGGTTTCCTCTGGGCTCGGCTATGCGTCCTGAATCCTGATCGTGAATCTTCTGGCTGCCCCTGCTGATCAGCAGCTCCGCTGCTCCTCCCCTGTGTCCTGCGCTGCTGCTGGCTGAGGCAGGCTTACATACGTTACACAGCTGTCACACTGTGGAAAGTGTACTTGCGGCGCATAGGCTCTCTGCCTGAAGTCGGACTCAGAGATCATATGAGAGAGGGGCCGGGCGCTGCGCAGCATGAACAGAAGTATGCAAAAATGTTAAAGGGGCCTCGCCACGGAAACGAGTGGGCCCCCTTACTTACAGTGGGCCCCGCACTTGCCCGGGTATGCTGGGTTATGACGCCGGCCCTGGCCACGTGTGTGCCCATTTCAGAAAGTCATCTACAGCTGCCGCTGGTCTGGCAACGCTGCAGCAGCGCTTGCAATTGCCCGCTCACTGACTGTTGTGCGAAGTGAGCACGCACTGGAACTCGATGTTCCACATGTTGGCCAGGCTTTGTGAGCAGCAGAGGGCAGTAGTGTAATAGCAGTTGCAACATGGTCGTTGCCTTTCCGGTCAGCTTCTGCTCTTCACAAGCAACGAGTGGGCATGGATGTCTGACCTCTGTGAGGTTTTATGCAACTTTGAGGAATCAACACAGATGGTGAGCGGCGATCCCGCTATTATCAGCGTGACTATCCCACTTCTGTGTCTACTGATACGCTCGCTGCTCACAATGAAGGCAGGCGCTTTGCATGTGGAAGAGGTGGAAATGGGGGAACACAGTACACAGGGTGATAGCCAGATCACCCTCATTTCGTCTTCTCAGTGCGAATTGGATGATGAGGAGGAGGAGCAGGAGACGGTTGCCTCCGCTACAGAGGGTAGTACCCATTGCAGGTTTATTCCATCTGTTCAGAGTGGATTGGCCGAAGAGGAGGAAGAGGATGAGGTGATTGAGAGTCACCCTCCTGATGAGGACAGCAAAGTCTTGTCTGTTGGGACTCTGGCACACATGGCTGACTTTATGTTATGCTGCCTTTCCCTTGACCCTCGCGTTATACGCATTTTGGCCAACACGGATGGTTCATCCTTCTTGACCCCCGCTACAAATAGAACTTCTCATTTCTCATTCCTGTGGTGGAGAGGACTAGCAAAATGGTGTAATACCAGAAGGTCCTTGTGGAAAGATTTCTCCAAAAATTTCCAGCTGGCGGCAGAGTACATAGTTCCTTGGGCAACCGAGGAGGGGAGACGAGGGGAACACACAGCAGTTCCAACAGAGGCAGGGAAACACTCTCCAAGGTCTGGGACAGTTTCATGACACCCCGCCAGCACCCTCACCCTGATGCACGGCCTAGTGTCACAAGTGTTTTTGAGAGTCACCAGCAGGCCACCAATCATAATTTTTCAAGGGTGTGTATGATGCCCTACTTTATGTGGGTGTATTAGAGTATCGGTTCCCTGTTATTTTTGGAAGCCCTTTCACTTAGTGCATAGGCTTTATGAGTGTAGGAGTCCCATTACCTGAACAATTGTACCACAATGTGAATGAGGCCCTCCTTTATGTGATATACAGGTTGTATTGGAGTGCCTCTTCCTTGTAATTTTTGGCAGCACCTGCACTTTATATACAAGTAAATATACAGGAAAGAATATTTGCTAACAATTTTTCCTCTAAAATCGATTTTATCTTTGGTTTTGTACGTATTATTGTAAGTCTGTAAAAGTGGTGTACTACTCGGACAACATCATTCCCAGCAGCGATCTGGGAGTCCAAGATGCATCCAGACATCCTCCCAATGCTGTTCCCGAACCATTTCAATGGTGTTTCCATGAATTTCTGACCTTTTCCTGTGAACCAGACACCCTCCCCTCTTCAGAGTATGGGGTGCCTGGTTTAATGCTCTGGTTCTCCCATTGACTTCAATTGTGCTCGGGTGCTCGGTAGAACACCCGAGCATCCCAAAGTGTTCTACTCGAGCACCAGAGCACCCGAGCATCCCAAAGTGTTCTACTCGAGCACCAGAGCACCCAAGCACTTTGGTGCTCAATCAACACTAGTGCCACACAATATGTCCCTCTTTGTTTGTTTGCAAAGTTGGGAGGTATGACATTGCAGTAGAATAAAGTATGTTGAATAGTTATGAAATGGTAAAAAAAATCCAACAACCTAGCTTATACTCATCTAACTGACCACCAGTGCTGCCACTCTAATGGGCTCGGGACTCTGGTGGGCTCCACTTTCTTCTCCTATCTTAACACAGCAGGAAATGACTGGGATTGCCTCTCAGCCAACCACTGGCTGACCGGCATTCCCAGTCATTGCTGCAGCTTGTGATTGGCTGACCAGCATTCCCAGCCATTTCCTGCTGTGTGGAAACAGAAGCAGCAATGGAGCACAGCAGGAACCATGGTAGCATCGGAACGGCATCGCCGGGGGATTGGAAAATTTAGTAAAAGCTAATTTGTTGTTATTAACCATTTCATGGCCATCTAACATATTATTTTACAAACTGTTGTAACTAAGACCAGACAGTAGGTAGACACCAATAATAAATACCTCACAAAGTGAGTATGAGTGCTAGGCCTAGAAGCCAAGTATGAACACCAAAAAGATTAAAAGGCTAGCACAACTGGCAATAAATATTAACTTTATTATAATACCACAGAAGAAAATCCGATAAAAAACTATGATAGACAATACAATGGTGGATGAAGGACACACAGGATGAAAACGGATCACAACACTGGGCAAAATGTAAAACAATACTGACAAGGTTACAGAGATACTGAATGGTAAATTAATAACCCCAAATGACCGTATAATACAATGACCCGGTCAAAACCGTAAACACAATACTAAAACCAGATACAGTACATAAGTATAAAGTGCAAAGTGCAGAGTACAATGTACATGGATAATATGATGAACGGTATAGTAAATAAATAATAACATAAATACCAGAGTGGTGATCCAAAAGCCCCGACGCACGTTTTCGCGTAAGCTTCCTCAAGGGTCATACACCCTCAGCTGCAAGCCCCAACCTTGGACTTGTTTCATGGGTACTCAGGAACTCTGCCTGTTCTGACCATAGACTGGCGCCCTATGGACAGAACGATGGACCAAGGTAGCAGGAGAAAGGTGTCGCCTGCCATGAAAGTACAAGCGACGCCGGTGCTCGGGCCTGCTGTTGGCGTTTAGGAAGAAGATGGCCCAGCCTGGTGAGTGATGCAGTGCCACCACAGAAGAGCTGGACATCTGCAGGCATGGCCCATCAACCTAACAGTATTGAATGTGTGCATATGTATAGTTGTAGGAAAAAGAGAGTGAAACCCTTGCTGTTACCTGGATTGCTGCATTGATTGCTTTTAAGATCGTCATCCTAGTTACAATAATAGACAAACACAATCTAACTAAATGAATAACATGCAGACAGTTTTGGTGTTCATGTCTTTTATTGAGCACATTGACTAAAAACTACAATGTAGTTAGAAAAAGTAAGTAAAGCCCTATGTTAATGACTCAAGGTGTTTCATTAAGAAGATAAGATTGGAAGTATTAACTTCATAGGTGCTATGCCCATTGCAAAGGTCCTCATTTTGATGCTAGGGAGGCTAATTCCCATCGCGCCCTGGTATTGGCTGCCAACGCCCCCCGCGCCCCCCCCCCCGATGGCGGTTGTTTTCATCCGTGCTACGGGGAGATGCAGCGGTGTCCGTGGCGGTATGAGAAGTGACACGGGTGCCGGGGAGCGAGGTAGGTACAACCTCTGTGAGGGGCCCGGACATATAGAACTTGCTGTGGCATGAGCTAAAGAGGGCTATACATGCAAGGCATCCAAAAACTATTGATGAACTGAAAGACATTTGCAGGGGATGAATGGTACAAAATTCCACCTCAATGTTGTGCAAATGTTATTTTCAACCACAGGTAATATATTGCGGGGATGAAGGCCTATGGGCTGTACTAAGAGTTTTTCTTCCTTTTTTCATTGTCACCTTCCAAGAGCTATATTTTTTTTTATTTTTCTGTCTATGTAGATGTATGAGGGCTTGTTTTTGGTGGAACAAGTTGTAGTTTTTAATGGTGCCATTTTGGGGTACACCTAACTTTCTGATTAACTTTTATTAACTCTTTCTGGGAGGGAGATAGCAAAAAAACAGCAATACTGCCACTGAGTTTTTACGTTATAAATTTTGCGGCGTTCATTTTTTAGCATAAATAACATCCTTGTTCTCTTGGTCAGTACGATTACAGCAATGCCAAATACATATACCTTTTTTTTACATTTTAACATGATATTTGTGTAGTGCAGGTCATTGTGGACGCTATGATACCAAATAGGTGGGGGGTTTTTATTTTTGGAATTTTTTCTTTGAAAAGTGTATTTTCAATAAAAAAAGCTTATTTTTTATCTAATAAATGTTTTTTGTTTTTTTTAACTTTTTTAACCACTTAATAGTCTCACAAGGGGACTATAACAGGCAATATTTTGATTGCTTCTAAAATACAATGTACTATCCCTATAGTGCATTGCATTTTAATGTCAGTGCTATACTGGGGAACACTCAGGTCCCAGCCAGCCTACACACACACATCAGCACCCTGAGATCCCATTTGCGGGGTGCCGATGGGAGGCAGAGGGAGTCTGCCATTGCCTGAGGCATGTAAGAGGTTAAACATCCTGGGTTTGCACTCCTGCTGGCCCGAGCTGTTAGAACAGGAGCACGGTTCTCATGTGAGAGCTGTGATCCCGCTATCCACTGCATGGCAGCCCAGCCTAAGGTCTCTTAGTGACCACCGTAAAAAGGCATATGGGTGGTCACTAAGGGGTTAAAGGCATCTGTTAACAGCTTTGTATCTATGAAACTGGCTAACCTGTTGCATGTGCGCTTGGCAGCTGAAGGCAACTATGTTGGTCCCCCCGTATAGTTGAGAAATATTATGCTGAAGAGATGCCTAGGTACATCTTGGTGCCTGTCAGCATCCAAGTGAATTGGGTCACCACTTGCTCTGCACCATTTAGGGACATGGAAAGTATGAATCTTTGCTACAATGAAAGCAGTGAAAATAGCAGGAAATAGCAGAGAAATCCACCCGAGCCTGGCAGTGAAAACTATGCAAGATGTGTGTTCTAGAGGAGCATCCCCTTCCTTCATTCTGTGTTCTTTCATGAAAAGTAGGACTCACTGTTAGGGCTCTTTCACACCTGCGTTCTTGTCTTCCGGCATATAGTTCCGTCGTCGGGGCTCTATGCCGGAAGAATCCTGATCAGGATTATCCCCATGCATTCTGAATGGAGTGAAATCCGTTCAGGATGCATCAGGATGTCTTCAGTTCCGGAACGGAACGTTTTTTGGCCGGAGAAAATACTGCAGCATGCTGCGCTTTTTGCTCCGGCCAAAAATCCGGAACACTTGCCGCAATGCCGGATCCGGAATTAATGCCCATTGAAAGGCATTGATCCGGATCCGGCCTTAAGCTAAACGTCGTTTCGGCGCATTGCCGGAGCCGACATTTAGCTTTTTCTGAATGGTTACCATGGCTGCCGGGACGCTAAAGTCCTGGCAGCCATGGTAAAGTGTAGCGGGGAGCGGGGGAGCAGCATACTTACCGTCCGTGCGGCTCCTGGGGCGCTTCAGAGTGACGTCAGGGCGCCCCAAGCGCATGGATCATGTGATCGCATTGGACACGTCATCCATGCGCATGGGGCGCCCTGACGTCACTCTGGAGCGCCCCGGGAGCCGCACGGACTGTAAGTATACCGCTTCCCCGCTCCCCGCTCCTACTATGGCAACCAGGACTTTAATAGCATCCTGGGTGCCATAGTAACACTGAAAGCATTTTGAAGACGGTTCCGTCTTCAAATGCTTTCAGTACACTTGCGTTTTTCCGGATCCGGAGTGTAATTCCGGCAAGTGGAGTACACGCCGGATCCGGACAACGCAAGTGTGAAAGAGCCCTTAGGCACCTTTCACACGAGCGAGTTTTCCGCGCAGGTGCAATGCGTGAGTTGAACGCATTGCACCCGCACTGAGTCCGGACCCATTCATTTCTATGGGGCTGTGCACATGAGCGGTGATTTTCACGCATCACTTGTGCGTTGAGTGAAAATCGCAGCAAGCTCTATTTTGTGCGCTTTTTCACACAACGCAGGCCCCCTAGAAGTGAATGGGGCTGCGTGAAAATCGCAAGCATCCGCAAGCAAGTGCGGATGCGGTGCGATTTTCACGCACCGGTTGCTAGGAGACGATCGGGATGGGGACCCGATCTTTATTATTTTCCCTTATTACATGGTTATAAGGGAAAATAATAGCATTCTGAATACAGAATGCATAGTACAATAGGGCTGGAGGGGTTAAAAAAAATACAAATAATTTAACTCACCTTAATCCACTTGTTCGTGCAGCCGGCATCTCTTCTGTCTTTATCTGTTCGCAATAGGACCTTTGATGAAGGTGATGGATCATGTGACGGACCATGTGATGAGCGTAGTGACGTCATCAAAGGTCCTATTCTTCAAAGAACAAGACAGAAGAGATGCCGGCTGCACGAACAAGTGAATTAAGGTGAGTTAAATTATTATTTTATTTTTTTTAACCCCTCCAGCCCTATTTTACTTAGCATTCTGTATTCAGAATGCTATTATTTTCCCTTATAACCATGTTATAAGGGAAAATAATACAATCTACACAACCTTGAACCCAAACCTGAACTTCTGTGAAGAAGTTCGGGTCTGGGTACCACATTCAGTTTTTTATCACGCGCGTGCAAAACGCATTGCACCCGCGCGATAATAACTGAACAATGGAACGCAATTGTAGTAAAAACTGACTGCAATTGCGTACCTACTCGCGCGGGTTTGCCGCAACGCATCCGGACCTTATCCGGACACGCTTGTGTGAAAGAGGCCTTAGGCCTCATGCACACGGCCTTTGGGCGGCCCGCAAACGGTGGGTCGGCAATCCACGGCCGCCGGTCGTGTGCACCCCGCATCATTCACTTGAATGGGGCCGCAATTCCGGAGTGGAACGGAGTCACGGAACACCAGAAGCACTACGGAGTGCTTCCATGGTGTTTCTTTCCGTTGTTCCGCACCGCAAATAAATATGACATGTCAAGTTGAATGGGTCCGGCCCGCGGCACGGATGTTGCCCGTGCATTGGGGACCGCAATTGCGGTCCCCAATGCACGGAACGGCCGCACAACGGCCGTGTCCATGAGGCCTTAACCTGACTGAACAGTTTAGAGGGTCATATTCTTATCTTCAGCTCTGCAGAGAAAATTGTATGGATGCAACATTCACCTCCATAGTTAAAGTACAAATTCTACTACATCCCTCTTGGAATCATTACTCAGGTTATCTGCACTCTGCAGACATTCGTGTAACATAAGAACAGCTCTAACTATGCAGCTGTGATCATCTGAGCCCCCACTGCTCTCTGGTTACAGGAAGTGTGCCGGATTCTGAATATGGCGTTAAAAAAATATTACATAATTAAAAACCAAGAACTGTGTAGATTTTAAATGTAGAATGTTGTATATATGTTGTACAAAAATGTAATTTTCTTTAAAATATTCTTTGAGAAGTAACCATAATGACATAACAGAAAATCTTGCTTAAGTAACCTATGTCAATTCAAGAAATTAATGTCAAGTACCAGTGCATTCTCCTGAGTATATTGCAAATAAAATGTTCAGCTTCATTGTAAATCCACAGAGAAATGCGACTAGATTCTGGCCTATCAGCCCTCTTGCAGACCTTGGTCACTAAGAAAAACTAAAATAAAAATACATGACAATCTTGAATAATTGATCATATTAGATAACAATGACATTTTAAAAAAAAGGTGTTGAAGATATGTTATACAATCATAGTGTAACATCATAGGCTTAGAAACTGCATAGTGAAAATCTGGGCATCAGCAGTTGGCATAATGTGGATACACGGTGTGCGTGTCAATATGATGTATTCATATCTGCGTTTATAGATCTTTATAGATGGAACAAATACATGTATGTAAATATACCTCAAACCACAAAAACAGTGTATATAGAGAATATGTCTAGTCTGAGTATGGCAAATAGTAAATTAAACATTTGACAGGATTGGATCAGTGGCCACCCATGGATGGACCTGTGAAAACAGAAACAAGTTGAGAGACAGTACCTAATATGGAGGAGTAAAGCATAGTGGTAAGTATTGTGGGAGGTTATGGGGAGAAAAGGGAAGGGGGCAACCCCACAGACCGCTGTGGAGGCTTACCAGAGAGGAATAAAGTCAAGGCTTGTGGTGTCCACCATGAAACAGCGGAAAACGCTACAGAGAGAAGGTGCATGCAATTCCAATAATACAAAATTGTTTTGTTATGTTTTACTAATTTTACACAATAAAAATATTTGTTTAAAAATATATTTTTCTGTATCACCATATTCTGGCAGTCATAACTTTTAAAAATCTTTATTCTGAGAGCCATAATTTTTTTTATTTATACATCAACTGAAACGTGTGAGATGAATTGACTGACCGAACTTATTTGATAACCAACCTATAAATACCAAGAAAAACCCCATTATGACCACAATAGTAAATATAAAATCAGCAATGTTGTATGCTGTGTGCAATATAAAAGTTCCATTGTATGAGATACAAATACAATATGACCACAGGAACCATAAGTAATAAGGGCATGATGTATATCAGCAGCCCCTAAACCAAATACTATGACATATTTAGAGCCTGTTAATTTATATACAGCATCATAATAAAATAAAAAAAACAGACAGCTACATTGAGTAGGACCCCACAATTTAATTCAAACCTAACACCATACTCCAAAATAAAAATATATTAACCCTTTAATGACCTCCGATACACCTATTTATGACAATCATTAAGGGTCTGATTCTAGGCTACCGCCTTTTTTACGGTGGCCAAGAATAAGTGCTACACCAGTCTCCCGTGCAGAGGAGAGCAGGAGCTTGGCTTCTGTGCTCACGGTCCAGATCAGTCGAAGTGCCAATTCCGACTATTTAACCCCTTAGATGTCGTTGGCAATAGCAAGTGCTTTCAGAGGGAGGGGGCTCCCTCTTGCAAGCATCATCACCCCAGGTATGCCCTATTAGGCTGTGCCAGAGGTACAGTCTAACAGTTTGCCTATCAGTATGCTGCTGACAGTATAATACACTGTCAGTGTATACTACGTGAGCAATCAGAGTCCCCTTGTTAGACTAATAAATGGTAAAAAAAATTAAGTTTTATTTAAAACATAAAATGCTTCTCAATGGAAAAAACTGAAAAAATAAAATCCCTTACACATATTTGGTATTGCTGTATCCATAATGACCCGAACTATATAACTATCAAATAATTTATCCTGTGTATTGAATGCTGTAAAAAAAAAGTTATCTGCCACCAAAAAATGTAAAAGCGATCAAAACGTGTTATGTACACCAAAATGATACTGCTGGAAACTACAAGTCATCCCACAAACATCAATCCCTCACACAGCTCTGTAGAAGTAAAAATAAAAAGTTATGGGTTTTGAGATGCGACAATGTAAAAGCATTTAAAAAAAAAAAAAAAAAGAGAGTAAAGTTATGTTACTTATGCCAATTGAATGTCACAAAAAACAGAAAAAGGTCACTGGCGTTATTTCTGTTTTTTGCCATTCCTCACCTGAAAGAGTTAATAACAGTTAACCCCTTCCTGTTTTGTTTTTTAGTTCCTGCCTTCTTGGGGCCTTAGCTTTTTTATTTTTCTGTTTGAATAGCTATATGAGGACTTGTTTTTTGCAGGACAAGTTGTACTCTCTAATGATACCATTTAATATTGCATAGGATGTAGTGGGATGCTGGAAAAAATTCCAAATAGGGTGGAATTGGAAAAAATGCAATACCGCCACAATTTTATGGGTTTTGTTTTTACGTCATTTACTATGCAGTAAAACTGATTTATACTCTTCATTCTCCAGGTCAGTACGATTACGGCAATACCACATTTGTATAGTTTTTCTTGTGTTTTAATACTGAAAAAAATAGTTATTTTTTAATTTCATTGCCATATTCTGACTCCCATAACTGTGTTATAGTTACCTCTATGGAGCTGTTGAGGGCTCACTTTTTACAAGATGATCTGTAGTTTTTATTGATACCATTTTGAAATGTGTATAATTTTTTGATCACTTTTTATTAAATTTTTGGGGAGAGGTAAAGTGATGAAAAAAACGGCAAATTTGCCATATTTATTTTTTTCCATTATGCCATTCACCATTATGCCATATAAAATACATTTTTAACGATAAATTTATATATATATATATATATATATATATATATATACACACAATGAAACCCTCAAAGCTTCAAGGGAGTGCTGCGAGACCTTTTTCATGGAGATATATATTTATTTTTAATTTTTTTTTTTTTATTATTTATTCTTATTTTGGGGATAGGGGGTATTTAGAATTTTTATATATATTTTTTTTAATTTCTTTTTAGTCTTTTAAAAAAAAAATGTTTAAACTCTTTTTTAGCCCCCCAAATGAACCACAACATGTAATCATTAGATTGCAATTTGATAAAGTAATGGAATTTTAACCATTAGCATCTACAAAGAACGGTATATTACAATACAGTGCTACTACTTGCAGGCCTGAATTGTATTATACAAGCAATAAGCCTAGAAGCCTAGTACAGGTTCTGGCTTATTACTTCAATGGAATGCCTTCCCTGATCTCAGCCTGGGGGAGGAGTTCTTGCCCAGTAAGCTTACGCTTCTGGGTTTTCGGCCTCTCAGAAGCTGTGGTCATATTTGGCCATGGCATCTAAGGGGTTAAATGTCAGTTATCGACAATATCACCACTTGCGGACATTAGCCCCGGTTGCTATATTGCTCATTCTGCTCCAGAGCGGGCTCCATCTTTAAAGAACTGACATGTGACCTACTATTATATCACGTCAGAAAGAGGTTAATGAATGAATTATTGTATTTTTCGCTGTATAAGGCTTATCTGACCATTAGACGCACCTAGGTTTTAGAGAAGGAAAATAGGGGAAATTTTTTTTTTTTATCAGACCACAGGTGAGAAGCCCAATCTTCATCAGACCTCAGATCAGACCCCAATCTTCAACAGACCTCAAATCAGACAAAAAATAAATAAAACAACTTACCTCTCCTGCTCCAGATGGTGCCGCCACCCATGGGATCCAGCGCCCTCTTCCTGTAGTGCTGAACTGTGACCTGACTCAGGTCAAAGTGCTCACTTATGCTCACTACCAGTGTAGGACTAGGATGCCTAGGGCCCACCAGTAAAATTTATTTTGGGGGCCCACTGTACCGATGTATTCAAATATTACCTGCTTACACAGCAGCAGACAACAGAAAGATGTTACAAGGTGATTGATTATGGGGTCGTCGGTGTGACTTTGAAAAGGCAGGTCCCTAGGAAAGGAGGATGGCTGGTGACCTCTGTACCTAGAAGTCATCTCAGCTATCTAGTCGAGTCAATAAACTACCCAAACTGTTTAGTTTCTTAAATAATCTACCCTTTTTTCTAATACAGTATGAACATAGGCTGGTTGAGGTGCTGTACGCTGACTATCTATATGTAGTGGATTAAGTGTACTGTGGTATGTGCCACTTGGGGGGTGGGGGACTAGGGGCCACCTTGCTCACCGGGGGATTCACCTGTACCCCTGTGGGCCAGTCTGAGCCTGCCCTCTAAGTCCTGTCACTGTACGCTGTCAGGACACAGGCACAGTACCAGTAGAAGACCAGGGAGCGATGAGTAATACCAGCATTAGTACCCCTACACTCACTGCTCCTTGCACAATAATGGAAGCACTCATTAGTATTTTCTTTACAAAATGCACTGCCACACCCCACCACTTTTTGGGGAAAAGTGTGTCTTATAGAGTGAAAAGTATGGTATGTGTGTGCCAAAATGGTTCCATTAAAAACGAAAAATGATCCTGCAGAAAACAAGCCTTGGAATGGGACAGAAAGTGAAAAAAATAAATAATTGCTTGGTCACTAAAATGCTAAATGCATACCAGAGGATGGGGTTAGAAGTGCTTTATGAGAAGGAGATGACATGCACATGCGATTGTTTTGAGACATTTGGGAAAAAAATGCATTTCATGACTTTAGCTACAAAGTATCTCTGCCCATAGGTATGTCAACTTGGCTAAAATGTATAACAAAGTGGTGCATGCAATTTATATTTTTACTGACACACTTCAGGGATCATGAAAAACTAGAGCACTGAGCTCAATCTATTTGGCCACACTACATTTTGTTTAGGTAATTTTTTTTCCATAGAAGTGAATGGGGCTTGCATGAAAAATGGAAGGCATACCGATTCACTGATGGTTGCTAGGAGATGTAAATTGTTATTCTTCAGTTTTTCTTCAAAGCGTGAAGAACGCATTCAATCCGGATACAATCCGGACAGGAAAATGCACACACTGAACACAATCACAGACAAAACTGATTTAAGGGTACTTTCACACTAGCGTTATTATTTTCCAGTATTGAAATCCGGTAAATGGTCTCAATACTGAAAAAAAAACACTTCCGTTTTGTCCCAATGCATTCTGAATGGAAAGCAATCCGTTCAATATGCATCAGGATGTCTTCCGTTCCGTCCCTTGTACAGTATTTGACCGGATAAAATATTGCAGCTTGCTGCTGTATTTTGTCCGGCCAAAATTCCGGAACACTACTGCACTTGCCGATATGGCATTAAGTGTTCCGGAGATTGCCGCATCGCCGGATCTGGTTTTCCGGTCTGCGCATGCACAATTCTTTCTAGCTTTGAAAAAATGTAATACTGGATCCGTTTTTTAGGATGATACCGGAAAGATGGATCCGGTATTTCAATAAATAAATAATTTTTCCGGATACGGATCTGGAGAAAAAAGGTATTTGTTTGCAGTGAAACACGGATGGCATACGGTACGAACAGTAAAAAACGGACACATGGACCAAACACGGATCCTTCACGGACAGCTTCACAGATGCATCACTGACCACCTTCTCTCAGATTTGAACACGGACGTGTGAATGAGGCTTTATGCTTGTGTCTGAAATCAATAGCCTGAAAAGGTCTTTGCATCCACTGAAGCTGTTTGGATATATCTGCTTGCTTTGCCTTTTAAAGGGGTTGTCTCGTTAAGATATAGTATTCCCTATCCACAGAATAGAGAATAATGGGGTCATTTATCAAACTGGTGTAAAGTAGAATTGGCTTAGTTGCCCATATCAACCAATCAGATTCCACCTTTCATTTTCCAAAGGAGCTCTGAAAAATTATAGGTGGAATCTGATTGGTTGCTATAGGCAACTAAGCCAGTTCTACTTTACACCAGTTTGATAAATTACACCATCAGTGTCTGATTGGCCTGCTCCTAACCCTGGGGCCCCTGCTGTTCATAAAAATGCATACCCGTGCGCCACCATTTCAATGGGGCAGCAGTCACACATGCTTGCTTCCTCTCCATTCAGCTCTATGGTGCTGCCAGAGATAGCTGAGAGCTTGTACTTGTCTATCTACAGCTGTCCTATAGAGTTGAATGGAGGAGTAGAGTTGCATGCATGTCTGCCACTGTATTAGGATCCTTTCACATGAGCGAGTTTTCCACGTGGGTGCAATGCGTGACGTGAACGCATAGCACCCGCACTGAATCCTGACCCATTCATTTCAATGAGTCTGTGTACATGAGCATTTTTTTCACGCATCAGTTCTGCGTTGCGTGAAAATCGCAGCATGTTCTATATTCTGCGTTTTTCACGCAGCCCTGGCCCCATAGAAGAGAATGGGGCTTCAGTGAAAAACACATTGCATCCGCAAGCAAGTGCGGTTGCAATGCGTTTTTCACTGATGGTTGCTAAGAGATGTTGTTTGTAAACCTTCAGTTTTTTATCACGCTCGTGAAAAACGCATCAAAACGCATTGCACCCACGCGGAAAAACTGAACAACTGAACGCAATCGCAGACAAAACTGACTGAACTTGCTTGCAAAATGGTGCAAGTTTCACTGAACGCACCCTAAACGCATCAGGAGCCAATCAGTCACGCTCGTGTTAAAGAGGCCTTAGGCCCCTTTCACACGGGCGAGTATTCTGCGCGGATGCGATGCGTGAGTTGAACGCATTGCACCCGCACTGAATACCGACCCATTCATTTCTATGGGGCTGTTCACATGAGCAGTGATTTTCACGCATCACTTGTGCGTTGCGTGAAAATCGCAGCATGCTCTATATTCTGCGTTTTTCACGCAATGCAGGCCCCATAGAAGTGAATGGGGTTGCGTGAAAATCGCAAGCATCCGCAAGCAAGTGCGGATGCGGTGCGATTTTCACGCACGGTTGCTAGGAGACAATCAGGATGGAGACCCGATCATTATTATTTTCCCTTATAACATGGTTATAAGGGAAAATAATAGCATTCTGAATACAGAATGCATAGTAAAATAGCGCTGGAGGGGTTAAAAAAAATAAAAATAAAATTTAACTCACCTTAATCCACTTTCTCGCGCTGCCGGCATCTCGTCTGTCTCCTTCTTTGCTGAACAGGACCTGTGGTGAGCATTCATTCCAGGACCTGTGGTGACGTCACTCCGGTCATCACATGATCTTTTACCATGGTGATGGGTCATGTGATGGATCATGTGATTACCGGAGTGACGTCACCACAGGTCCTGGAATGAATGCTCACCACAGGTCCTGATCAGCAAAGAAGGAGACAGACGAGATGCCGGCAGCGCGAGCAAGTGGATTAAGGTGAGTTAAATAATTTTATTTATTTTTTTTAACCCCTCCAGCGCTATTTTACTATGCATATTCAGAATGCTATTATTTTCCCTTATAACCATGTTATAAGGGGAAATAATACAATCTACACAACCCCGATCCCAAGCCCGAACTTCTGTGAAGAAGTTCGGGTTTGGGTACCAAACATGCACGATTTTTCTCACGCAAGTGCAAAACGCATTACAATGTTTTGCACTTGCGCGGAAAAATCGCGGGTGTTCCCGTAACGCACCCGCACATTTTCCCGCCACGCCCGTCTGAAAGAGGCCTTAATGTGGAGAGCATGAGCTTCTGTTCTCTTAGGCCCCTTTCACATGGGCGAGTTTTCCGCGCGGGTGCAATGCGTGAGTTGAACGCATTGCACTCGCACTGAATCCGGACCCATTCATTTCTATGGGGCTGTGCACATGAGCAGTGATTTTCACGCATCACTTGTGCATTGTGTGAAAATCGCAGCATGCTCTATTTTGTGCGTTTTTCACGCAACGCAGGCCCCATAGAAGTGAATGAGGCTGCGCGAAAATCGCAAGCATCCGCAAGCAAGTGCGGATGCGGTGCTATTTTCACGCACGGTTGCTAGGAGACAATCGGGATGGAGACCCGATCATTATTATTTTCCCTTATAACATGGTTAAAAGGGAAAATAATAGCATTCTGAATACAGAATGCATAGTACAATAGGGCTGGAGGGGTTAAAAAATAAATAATAGCATTCTGAATACAGAATGCATAGTACAATAGGGCTGGAGGGGGTAAAAAAAAATAAAATTATTAACTCACCTTAATCCACTTGTTCGCGCAGCCGGCATCTCTTCTGTCTTGTTCTGTGAGGAATAGGACTTTTGATGACGTCACTACGTTCATCCATGGTGATGGATCATGTGACGGACCATGTGATGAGCGTAGTGACATCATCAAAGGTCCTATTCCTCACAGATGAAGACAGAAGAGATGCCGGCTGCGCGAACAAGTGGATTAAGGTGAGTTAAATTTTTTTTTTTTTTTACCCCCTCCAGCCCTATTGTACTATGCATTCTGTATTCAGAATGCTATTATTTTCCCTTATAACAATGTTATAAGGGAAAATAATACAATCTACACAACCTTGAACCCAAACCTGAACTTCTGTGAAGAAGTTCGGGTCTGGGTACCACATTCAGTTTTTTATCACGCGTGTGCAAAACGCATTGCACCCGCGCGATAAAAACTGAACAACGGAACGCAATCGCAGTCAAAACTACTTGCGCTGGTTTGCCGTAATGCACCGGGACGCATCCGGACCTAATCCGGACATGCTCGTGTGAAAGAGGCCTTAGGCTGGTGTTTGGTATCTAGACACGAACCCGGACTTCTTCAACATGATTATAAGGGAAAATAATAGCATTCTTAATACAGAATGCAAAGTAAATTAGGGATCGAGGGGTTAAAAAAAAAAAAAATCAACTCACCTCATCCACGCTGCCCAGCTCGTCTTCTTTGGTGACCTGGGAGAAAAAGGACCTTTGGTGATGTCACTGCTCTCATCACATGGTCCTTTACCATGGTGATGGGCCATGCGATGGCTCTGCGCTCATCACATGGTCCATCACCACGGTGATGGACCATGTGATGAGCGCAGTGACGTCACCAAAGGTCCTTTTCCTCCCAGGTCTTCAAAGAAGAAGAAAGAAGACGAGCCAGGCAGCGCGGACAAGTGGATGAGGTGAGTTTAATTAATTTTAAAAAAAATTACCCCTCCATCTCTAATTTACTTAGCATTCTGTATTAAGAATGCTATTATTTTCCCTTATAACCATGTTATAAGGGAAAATAATAATGATCGGTTCCCCATCCCGATCGTCACCTAGAAACCATGCGTGAAAATTGCACCGCATCCGCACTTGCTTGCAGATGCTTGCGATTTTCACGCAGCCCCATTCACTTCTATGGGGTCTGCGTTGCGTGAAAAACGCACAATATAAAGCATGCTGCGATTTTCACACAACGCACAAGTGATGCGTGAAAATCACAGCTCATGTGCACAGCCCCATAGAAATGAATGTGTCCGGATTCAATGCGGGTGCAATGCGTTCACCTCACGCATTGCACCCGCGCAGAAAACTCGCCCATGTGAAGGGTGCCTTAGGCCTCTTGCAGACGAGCGTTTGTCACACTGCGAGTCCGCAGCGCAGCTCCCGGCCTGACCTCACAGCACTGATGGGGTCACATAGCATTATATTGATTTATGATGCTATGTAACCCTTAGGCCCCTTTCACACGGGCAATATGTGAGGTGAACGCATTGCACCCGCACTGAATCCGGACCTATTCACTTCAATGGGACTGTGTACATGAGTGGTGATTTTCACGCATCACTTGTGCGTTGCGTGAATATCGCAGCAAGCTCTTTATTCTGAGTTTTTCACGCTACGCAGGACCCATAGAAGTGAATGGGGCTGCGTGAAAATCGCAAGCATCCGCAAGCAAGTGCGGATGCGGTGCGATTTTCACACATGGTTTCTAGGTGACGATTGGGATGGGGACCTGATCATTATTATTTTCCCTTATAACATGGTTATAAGGTAAAATAATAGCATTCTTATAACAGAATGCTTAGTAAAATGTCCATTGAGGGGTTAAAAATAATAAACTATTTTTTTTAACCCCTCCATCCCTAATTTAATTCTGTATTAAGAATGCTATTATTTTCCCTTATAACCATGTTATAAGGGAAAATTTTAAAATCTACAGAATACCTAACCCAAACCCTGAACTTCAGTGAAGAAGTCTAGGTCTGGGTCTGGGTACCGCATTCAGTTTTTTCTCACGCGCGTGCAAAATGCATTGCACTCGTGCGGAAAAAACTGAAGAACGCAACGCATACAAAACTCACCCCACTCGCAGGCAAAATCGCACGATTTTCCCGCGACGCACCCGCATCCTATCCGGCCCTCACATGCGACGCCCCCATTCACTTCTATGGGGCTAGGGCTGCGTGAAAAATGCAGAATATAGAACATGCTTCGATTTTCACGCAACGCAGAAGTGATGCGTGAAAAAACAACGCACATGTACACAGACCCATTGAAATGAATGGGTCAGGATTCAGTGCGGGTGCAATGCGTTCACATCACGCGCTGAAAACTCGCTCGTGTGAAAGGGGCCTTACAGTTCTGGAATGTATTGGATAACACTGACATAATGCTGCCAATGTCATCTAATGCCTTCCAGAACTGTAAGTCCTCTTTCAGACGGGCATCCCGGATTTTCTCCGGATGCGTCCCGGGTGCATTGCGGGAAACCCACGCGAGTGCGCACACAATTTCAGTCAGTTTTGGCTGCGATTGCGTTGCGTTGTTCAGTTTTTATCGCGCGGGTGCAATGCGTTTTCCACGCGCGTGATAAAAAACTGAATGTGTTACCCAGACCCAAACTTCTTCACTGAAGTTCAGGTTTGGGTTCAGTGTTGTGTAGATGTTATGATTAGTGGTGGACGAACATCTGCCGGGGCGGTTCGCGAACACGACCGCGCGAACACGGACACCGGCAATGTGCATTCTGCAATTTGTGGACCGCACATCGCCGGCAGTATAATAGAAAATGCCTAATCTTGTCTGCAATTGCGGACAAGAATAGGACATGTTCTATTTTTTTGCGGAAACGGAAGCACAGATGCGGAAGTGCGGATCCGCGGAATTGAAAATGAATAGTTCTGCACCTGTTCCGCAAAATTGCAGAACGGATGCTGACCCATTTTGCGGACGTGTACATGGAAAAGATATCCCTCAAAATGAAAATAAATGAAATTATTAAAGTTTAGGTGGTAGGCAATAACAAGTGCTCGGCGGCACTAAATCAGGTGCTCGGCGGCACCAAATCAGAAACCATATGTCCTACCACAATCCGGGGGGTTCCAGTGCACATCCATGAATCCAGGAGGGAAAGCAAAAAAACATCTATCCCTGGGCTAGATGATGATGTGTTATTGAAGGACACGGTGGGCAAAGAACTGTCCCTGATATTGCCCTACAGGGGGGTGCTATTCTGGCCCCGATAGCCTAACCACAGACCACCCGCCCTGATAAGAGCGACCCCGTCCGGAACCTTACCCTATATAAAAATGGCCCTAGTAAGCCCCTAGCCCCTAACTTCCAGGTGATCACTATATAGATCTATGTGTTTTTGACTCATTATAAAAGTATATTATAAGTATATCGCACCCCTCTGTGTATCACACATATCGATAGCACACCTATACTAGTGCTTAAAATGACTTTTCTGGCCCTATTAGCTAGCGTTTGGTGTCCCTAACAGCCTGTCCCTGCTCCACACAGCAACCTCTCCCTACACTGGCAAAACACTGAATGTAAAATGGCGGCCAGATCAGGTTTATTTATAAGGTAGGGGGTATGTCCATGTGCTGAAACGTCTCAATTGGCTGTCCTGTACCACCTGATGGATGTGTCATGGGTCAAAGTTCTTCACAATGTAAAAGAATATGGCGGGCGCAAATTTCTCCATATGTTCGCAATGTTCGCCGCGAAACGACCGCCGGGCGAACCACAAGCCCATCTCTAGTTATGATTTTCCCTTTCCCTTATAACATGGTTATGAGGGGAAATAATAGCATTCCTAATACAGAATGCTTAATAAAATGTTGCTTGAGGGGTCAAAAAATATAATCTTTTTTATCACCTCATCCACTTGATCGCGCAGCCGGCATCGTCTTCTTTCTTCTTCTTTGAGGGCCTGCAAAAGGACCTTCTATCTTCATTCAGCAGGACCTGCGCTGACGTCACCGCGCTCACCACATGGTGAGCGCAATTATGTCATCAAAAGTCCTTTTGCAGGAGTTAAGAGGATGAGGTGAGTTAATTGTTTTTAGTTTTTAACCCCTCAAGCAACATTTTAGTAAGCATTCTGTATTAAGAATGTTATTACTTTCCTTTATAACCATGTTATAAGGGAAAATGCATGAAAATCGCATTGCATCAATTTCTATTGGGCCTGCGTTGCGTGAAAAATGCAGAATATTGAACATGCCACGATTTTTATGCAACGCACAAGTGATGCGTGAAAATCACCGCTCATCTGCACAGCCCCATTGAAGTGAATGGGTCCGGATTCAGTGCGGGTGCAATGCGTTCACCTCACGCATTGCACCCGCGTGGAATTCTTGCCCATGTGAAAGGGCCCTAAGGGTTACATAGCATCATAAATTAATATTATGCTATGTGACCCCATCAGTGCTGGGAGGTCAGGCCGGGAGCTGCGCTGCGGACTCGCAGCGTGACAAACACTCGTCTGCAACAGGCCTTAATCTGTGTGGGGCCCCAGCAGTCGGACCCCTGCCAGTCAGACACTGTGGATAGGGAATAAGTTGTCTTCATAGGACAATCCCTTTAAATGTAACATTGTTTGTTTAACAAATGCAGACAAACACATACATATTGTACAGTATATTACATCAGTATTTGCTGTTGCATGCAGAATTATTGCCAGGGTCGGACTGGACATAGACACTACGAGGACCTTTCCGAGTGCGCCGATGCCCAGGGCGTTGTCCGAGCCCTCCTCAAGGCTGCTGATTGGGTACATAATGATCTCATGCTCTCAGGATTAAGAGGTTCTGCAGGAATTCAGAAAATGAAAATACTTAAATATTACTTTATTATAAATATATTCCACAAATACCTTTCATTAGTTATAATGGCTTGTTTTGTTTATGGAGCTATCATTAGGAGAAGTAAAATACTTTATGTTGGCATCATTTTGTAAATGTAATAAAAAAAATTAGGATGTTAGAAGGCTTGGAAGTTTAGAAGCAATTCTTAACATTTTTAAGAACATTTCCAAAACCCACTTTTTAAGGACCAATTCAGGTCTGAAGTCACTTTGTGAGGCTTAGGCCTATTGCACACGAACGTGTGCGCTCCGTGGCCGTATTGCGGACCACATTTGCGGATCCGCAATACACGGGCACCGTTCTGTGTGCATTCTGCATCACGGATGCGGACCCATTCACTTCAATGGGTCCGCAAATCCGGAGATGCGGAATGGTGCGGAACGGAAGCACGGAACCCTATGGAAGCACTACGGAGTGCTTTCGTGGGGTTTCGTCCCGTACTTCCGTTCCGCAAAAAAAGATAGAACATGTCCTATCTTTTTTGCGGAACGGCTGGATCGTGGACCCATTAAAGTGAATGGGTCCGCAATCCGCTGCCCCACAGTCGGTGTTCGTGCATTGTGGCCCGCAATTTGTGGGCCGCAGCACTGCCACGGGGCGCAGTCTTTCGTGTGCAAGAGGCATTACATAGTAGAAACACCCCATTGTAGAAACTACACCCCTCAAGTTACTCAAAACTGATTTTACAAACTTTGTTAACCCTTTAGGTGTTCCACAAGAATTAAAAGAAAATGAAGATAACATTTCTAAATTTCACTTTTTTAGAAGATTTTCCATTTTAATAAAATTTTTTCTTTAGCACATCAAGGGTTAACAGCCAAACAAAACTCAATATTTATTATCCTGATTTTGTGGTTTAAAGAAACACCCCACATGTGGTCGTAAACTGGTGTAAGGGCACACGGCAGGTCGTAGAAGAAAAGGAGTACCATATTTGGAAGGCAGATTTTGCTGGACTGGTTTTTAGATGCGATGTCCTATTTGAAGCCACGCTGATACACCCTTACAGTGGAAACTCCCAAAAGGTGACCACATTTTGAAACTAGAGGATAAGGTGCCAGTTTTATTGGTACCATTTTTGGGTACATATGATTTTTTGATCATTCATTATTAAACTTTATGGGGCAAAATATCCATTTTATTTCATTTTCTTCGCTATACAAAAAAGCACATATTGTAATAGAAAAAACAGCCACCACAGGGTAGTTACTATAAGACAGTAGCAAACTACCCTATCACATAACACAAAATCCTGCACAGATTATAAATATGACTGTAAATTCACCAATAGTATAAAAAATAGACCTATATCCTCTCCCCCCCCCCCCCCCCCCCAATTACACTGGTCACTATGTCTGAGCGGTCACATGTGCCGCTCTCCATTTCCTTCCCATATCCTCATAGAGTCTAATTTGTTGGAGGTACAGAATCCATTCGTTTATCGAGGGTGGGGAGACAGACCCCCAATATTTGACTAGCATAACTTTTGCCACCATCAGACCCCTCACCCAAATCTGTCTGACCCGAGCCGATACTTCCATATCTAAAGTGTAATATCCCAATATCACTGCCTGCATCCCAGGGCTATATGTCGAAGAAGACTCCTTTTGTAGAGCTACAAAGATCTGTTCCCAATACCTTTTTATTTTACTACATTCCCAGAGTAAGTGCCCAAAATCCCCGTTCACATAGCCACATTTAGGACAGCCACAGTCTCGGCCTTTATTTTGGGAGAATTTCCATTGGGTTTTTGGGGTATAGTACAACCGATGCAAGATCTTGAATTGTATTAACCTGTGAGCATTAGAGATTGAGGCCTTTCTTACATTCCTATAAATACTAGACCATTGTAATGGTTGGCAATGCAGCTCCTGCTCCCATTTATTTGGGCTTTTAAATAGAGTTACAGTTGCCAGTGCCGTTCGAAGTTTACTATATAGACTGGCTATCTTAATCCTCTGATCTATCTGGGCATAACAATAGTCAAAAAATACATTCTCCCGTGGAAAAATATACCCATTGTTCCTAGAAACCTCATATACGTGTTTTAAACGTGCATACATAAACAGATCTAATGATGTACTAGCTGCTAGTTTATATTCCGAAAAAGGTTTAAAGTGTCCAAAAGCAAAAAGGTGACACACATTAAAGAGGACCTTTCAGTAGACTAAAAAATCTAAACTAACTATACAAACATGGAGAGCGGCGCCCAGGGATTTCCCTGCACTTACTATTATCCCTGGGCGCCGCTCCGTTCGCCCGGTATAGGCTCCGGTATCTTCACATGTTAGGCTCCACCCAGTGGAACCTGCCGGCGTCTCCTTCTCCCATGCTGTAGCGCTGGCCAATCGCAGCGCTCAGCTCATAGCCCGAGAGAAAAAAAAAACTCTCAGGCGATGAGCTGAGCGCTGCGATTGGCCAGCGCTACAGCATGGGAGAAAGAGACGCCGGCAGGTTCCACTGGGTGGAGCCTAACTATGAAGATACCGGAGCCTATACCGGGTGAACGGAGCGGCGCCCAGGGATAATAGGTGCAGGGGGATCCCTGTGCTCCGCTCTCCATGCCTGTATAGTTAGTTTAGATTTTTTAATCTAGTGAAAGGTCCTCTTTAACCACCCCACTACATATCCAATATTCATAATCTGTGATTTTGAAGAATTCCACCAGATTCCTATTCTCCCACAGAGGGGTAAAAGCAAAAGGGTAGGAGACTTTCAGAATCTTCTTAAGCTTATTCCAAACCCTCTGTAGAGTCCAAGGGATCAAAAGGGACTTCCTCTCTCCCAATCATGTAAAAATATTATCAATTGGTTTTTCCATAACGTGCGACAAATATTGTGCTAATATGCTTTCTTTAAATTTACAACAACGTTGAACCTGTGCACATAAATAATAACCTTGAAAAAAAGGAAGTGCTAATCCACCATCTGAATGTGACAGCCATAAATACCTCTGTTTAATCCTCACCCTCTTCCTTCCCCATATTAGATCGTTAATGAGAGACTCCAATCTGTAAAAGAAAATATCATCGATCCAAACAGGGGAGGCACACATCGGGTACATCACAATAGGCAGAATAATCATTTTGACCAGGGCTATTCGATCCGTCTGAGTATGGGGCAAAGTGACCAAATTTTTTTTAATTTTGGCAGTTTTTATTTATTTATTTTTACAGCGTTCACCTGAGGGGTTAGGTCATGTGATATTTTTATAGAGCAGATTGTTACGGATGTGGCAATACCTAATATGTATACTTTTTCTTATTTATTTAAGTTTTACACAATAATACCATTTTTGAAACCAAAAAATGATGTTTTAGTGTCTCCGTATTCTGAGAGCCATAGCTTTTTTATTTTTTGACCGATTGTTTTAGGTAGGGTATCATTTTTTGCGGGATGAGGTGACTGTTTTATTGGTAACATTTTGAGGGACATACGACTTTTTAATCGCTTGGTGTTGCACTTTTTGTGATGTAAGATGACAAAACGGCTTTTTTTTTACACCGTTTTTATTTTTTTACGGTGTTCACCTGAGGGGTTAGGTCATGTGATATTTTTATAGAGCTGGTTCTTACGGATGCGGAGATACCTAATATGTATACTTTTATTTATTTATTTCACTTTAACACAATAATAGCATATTTGAAGGGAAAAAAATGATGTTTTAGTGTCTCCATGTTCTGAGAGCTATAGTTTTTATAAATTTTTTTAGCGATTTTCTTATGTAGGGTCTCATTTTTTGCGGGATGAGGTGATGGTTTTATTGGTACCATTTTGTTCGATATACGCATTGGTGTTGCACGTTTTGTGATGTAAGGTGACAAAAATAGCTTTTTTTGACACAGTTTTTATTTTATTTTTTTAAGGGGTTTATTGGATGGGGTGGATCATGTGATATATTTAGAGAGCCTGTCGGTACAGACGCGTCGATACCTAATATGTGTGTTTTTCCTTTTTTTTCTTTTTTTTTAATGAAATCTGAGGAAAGGGGCGTTTTTTTCTTTTTTTTACTTGAAACTTTTTTTTATTAAAAATACTTTTTTCACTATTTTTTTTAAACTTTATTTCTGTCCCACTCTGGGACTTCAACTTTTGGGGGTCTCATCCCCTCTGCAATGCATTACAATACATCTGTATTGTAATGCATTGCCTGTTAGCATATTACACAGAGTAATACACTAACAGGTTGCCTAGGAGACCCAGCCTGAGGCTGGATCTCCTCGGCACCCATAGAAGGCCGTGCAAGGCATTGGGCAGTCTCTGCCTGGCATCGGGCTGCCTTTTCTCCCATCGGGACCCCGCCACAGCAGCACGGGGACTCAATTGGGTTTCCCCACTCGCAGCAAACCCCTTCTATGTCGCAGTCAGAGTTGACCGCGGCATAGAAGAGCTTAATCCGCCGGCATCGCTGTAAACAGCAATGTCAGCGGATACAGCAGGGCCCAGCTATCAGGGACTGCCGGACCCCTGCAGTGAGCGGGCGCGCACCGCTCCGGTGGTCGCCCGATCAGCATGACGTACTATTATCAAAATCAAAATGCAGGAAGTCACTGACTTCCATGATGTAATAGTAGGTCACATGTCGGGAAGGGGTTAATTCCCAACAACCCCTTTAATTTAGGACCATCAGTCACTTTTGCACGTGGCAAGCTGCTGCAGATGCCCTCCTGAATTCAATTGTATCAACATCCTTAGGGCTGAAATACAGTTGTATACTGCAGCGGGGGCAGTACTTTGTGATGAACTGTGGTATTTGGTTCTGCTGGGGCAGTATTTTGTGCTGCACTGTAGTATTTGGTTCTGCTAAGGCAGTATATTTTGCTACATTGTGGTACTTGGTTCTGCAGGGGCAGTATATTATGCTGCACTATGGTACTTGGTTCTGCAGGGGCAGTAAATTGTGCTGCACTGTGGTATTTGGTTCTGCTGGGGCAGTATATTGTGCTGCACTGTGGTATTTGGTTCTGTTGGGGCAGTATTTTGTGCTGTACTGTGGTATTTGGTTCTGCTGGGGCAGTATTTTGTGCTGCACTAAGGTATTGCTGGCCCCGCCCACTTCTGTTGAGCCTTCTTTTTTGTACTGCCCTGCCTTCTGTCAATTTGGGCACGCCTACAACACGGGGACACAACTATAGTTTTTTTTCCAAGGCCACTTTACCTACTTCCAGACCGGGCCATTTACCCCCTTCCTGACTAGGCCTAATTTTGCAAATCTGACATGTGTCACTTTATGTGGTAATAACTTTGGAACCCTTTTACTTATCCAAGCCATTCATAGACTGTTTTCTCGTGACACATTGTACTGTTAATGATAAATTTAGTCAATACGTTTTACCTTTATTTATAAACAAAATCCAAAAGTTAACAAAAATTTGAAAAAATTAACTGTTTTCTAAATTTGAATCTCTCTGCCTCTAAGACAGATAGTGATGCCTCATAAAATATTTATTAATTAAAATGTCTACTTTATATTGGCATCATTTTGCTAATGTAATTTTATTATTTTAGGACGTTAGAAGGTTTATGTCACAGTCCCTCCTGTGACAGAGGTTGGAATATCTGAGAGACTGGCTGCATGTTAGGTTACCTGACAGCCTATCTGTTTTCACTTGTTGCAGTGTTGTTGTTGGTAATGACCACACCTCTTGTTCCAGGTGTAGCTTGTGGTCAGTACTACTCCTCTATTTAGTCTGGACTCACACTTCATACTATGTGGTTGATATTATCTGCCTGGAGTTGGAAGAGCTGGGGTGTGTTCCTCATCTGTGTTCCTGCTCATCCATCTTCTATTGAAGATAAGTGTACTACCCTTTGTATCTTGTTGATCCCATTTGCTCGTTGTTTACTAGGCCTCAGGAAGACGCTGGTTCGTTCATCTGGGAAGGAACCAGTGGTCTCAGACCCTGTCACTACTCCTAGGGCAATTCATGGTTACTAGGGCCTAGGTTTTGGGTGTATGAATATTCCCACCTTCAGGGTCTATTCATACTGACAGGAGTTCAGGGATAGGTTTACGGTTTCCTAGGTGGTGACCTTTTCCCTTTCCCTAGCCGTGAAGCCTAGTTTCTGGTCATAGTTACATATTGTTACATAGTTACATAGTTAATACGGTTTAAAAAAGACATAAGTCCATCAAGTTCAACCAAGGGATAGGTGGGGATGCGAATCCCAGAAGGAATTGAGACTCAGATTTCTACACGTTTTCATAAGCATTAATGTTGTTTACTTTTAAGAAATCATCTAAACCCTTTTTAAAACTGTCCACCGTTCCTTCTGTGACCACGTCCTGAGGAAGTCTATTCCACAGCTTCACAGTTCTTACAGTAAAGAAGCTTTGACGCTTCTGGAGACTGAACTTTTTCTTCTCGAGTCGCAGGCAGTGCCCCCTTGTCTTTTGAGCGCATTTTACATGAAACAGTTTTTCACCGTATTTTTTGTATGGCCCATTTATATATTTGTACAGGTTAATCATGGCCCCCCCTTAGACATCTTTTCTCAAGAATAAAGAATTAAATTATTTTAATCTTTCTTCATAACTAAGACCCTCCATGCCCCTTATCAGTTTAGTCGCTCTCCTCTGTACTTTTTCCAGCTGCAGTGCGTCCTTTCTATGGATTGGTGCCCAGAACTGAACTGCATATTCCAGATGAGGCCGCACCAGCGCTTTGTAAAGTGGTAATATTACATCCCTGCCCCATGAGTCCATGCCTCGTTTAATGCATGACAATATCCTGGTGGTCATTTTTCTTCTGTTGTCATTCTGGTGTTCCTCCCCTCCCCCCCACTTTGTGACATTGATGTCCCACAAGGTGGCCCTCAAGGACTGGGCAGATGTAATACCCAGCACCAGAGCATAGCTCTAGCACCAACAGAAGCTGGAGTACAACTAACCCCAGACTACCAGCCACAGGCTGAATAGCACCAAGTGATCACACCCAGCCAGGAACTGAACCCCACACGCACCAGAGAAGGAACCAGGAGAAAGCAGCAAAGCACACACATGCTGCATAAACAACATGTTGCCCCAGGCAACCAGCATGCATGGCTAACGTGTCACGGCAAGAAACAACGAGACCATGACACAGCCATGACAGTTTAGAATTTTAGAAGCAATTTTAGAAAATTTTAGGAAAATTTCCAGTCAACTTTTTTAAGGACCAGTTCAGTTCTAAGGTCACTTGAGGTGAGGTGGGGCTTACATAATAGAACCAACCCATAAATGACCCCATTTTAGAAATGACACCCCTCAAACTATTCAAAACTGTTTTTAGAAATGTTGTTAACCCTTTAGGTATTCCATAGGAATTAAAGAAAAATAGAGGTGAAATTTTAAATTCAATTTCCATTTTAATAATTTTTTTCCTGGAACACAGCAAGGGTTAATAACAAAACAAACCTCAATATTTATTACCCTGACTCTGCAGTTTGCAGAAACACCCCATATGTGGTCGTATACCGCTGTTTGGGCACACGACAGGGCACAGAAGGCAAGGAGCGCCATATGGTTTTTGGAGGGCAGATTTTGCTGGAATTGTCTTTGGGCACCATGTTGCATTTGAAGAGACCCTGAGGTATCCCCACAGTGAAAACCCACAAAGTGACCACATTTTGTAAACTACATCAGCCTTGTTGAGCGCTGTGTATATAGCGATCTAGAAGGCAGGGGCATACAGGAACAGTCCCTGCCTTCTCTCTGGGGTATCATGCTGTCACTGACAGCGGGCTCCCCGCTCGACAGCTGCTCGATTAGCGTGAAGCTGCCATCTCTGAAAGGACATTCCAGAACGTCTATTCAGAGATAAACCAATCGCCCAAGGACAATTATAGCCAATGGGCGGTTGGGAAGTGATTAACTGATTATCACTACTGTAAATTGATAAAAGGCTAAAAAGGATACAATCCATATAGTCATGCATGTCAAATTGTACAAGGGTTTGAAAAGCCACAACTTATCAAAACTGGTTTAAAGGAAAACTGGCTTAGTTGCCCATAGCAACCAATCAGATTCCACCTTTGATTTCCCAAATGAGCTCTGAAAAATGAAAGGTGGAATCTGATTGGTTGCTACGGGCCACAAAACCAGTTTTTCTTCAATTTGATAAATCTCCCCCATAGTTTTCAGTAGATAGGTGAGATCCACTTCTCATGCTCATTACATTGTACTTGATCCAGGAGGATAAAGCTGGATAGAGAAATGGAAATGACCAGGGTTATGTATAGAGAGATCCCTATACGATGTAGAAGAGTCCTTCTAGTGCGGTGGGATTTATTTACCTAATCCTGTTATCTGGACTATAGAAGCACTTTGCTTTGATAAATGAACCACATAAGTAGGAGGAAGAGGGATATTAGTGACATTTGTAAGGCCTCTTTCACACTTGCGTTGTTGGGATCCGGCATGCACTTCCGTTGCCGGAGGTGCCCGCCGGATCCGGAAAAACGCAAGTGTACTGAAAGCATTTGAAGACGGAACCGTCTTCCAAATGCTTTTAGTGTTACTATGGCACCCAGGACGCTATTAAAGTCCTGGTTGCCATAGTAGGAGCGGGGAGCGGGGGAGCAGTATACTTACAGTCCGTGCGGCTCCCGGGGCGCTCCAGAATGACGTCAGAGCGCCCCATGCGCATGGATGACGTGATCCATGTGATCATGTGATCTATGCGCTTGGGGCGCCCTGACGTCACTCTGGAGCGCCCGGGGAGCCGCACAGACGGTAAGTATGCTGCTCCCCTGCTCCCCACTACACTTTACCATGGCTGCCAGGACTTTAGCGTCCCGGCAGCCATGGTAACCATTCAAAAAAAGCTAAATGTCGGCTCCGGCAATGCGCCGAAACGACGTTTAGCTTAAGGCCGGATCCGGATCAATGCCTTCCAATGGGCATTCATTCCGGATCCGGCCTTGCGGCAAGTGTTCCGGATTTTTGGCCGGAGCAAAAAGCGCAGCATGCTGCAGTATTTTCTCCGGCCAAAAAACGTTCCGTTCCGGAACTGAAGACATCCTGATGCATCCTGAACGGATTTCTCTCCATTCAGAATGCATTGGGATAATCCTGATCAGGATTCTTCCGGCATAGAGCCCCGACGACGGAACTCTATGCCGGAAGACAAGAACGCAGGTGTGAAAGAGCCCTAAAGAAGAGATTCCATACTGACCTTTCTAGAATGGTTTCACTGCTCACTATTGCACAGTGGTCCTAGATGTTTACCACCTTTATATATAGTCTATCTTATATATATTTACTGCACAGTTAAATAAGGTTTATTATTCTATATTATCAGCTATTTCAGATTGTGTAGAGGCTTCAATAAGATTACTGAAAGAAGATACGGCATCTCAGCTTCCATTCTGGTGAATGGAAGGAGAGCTGCAGTACATTGGCCTACACAGTGGACTACGCCTTCTACTTATTCACGGTCTCTCTTCTGGTGTTGGTGGCTGCCAAAAACAGCTGATCGTTTGGGGTGCCAGGTGTCAGGCCCCCACTAAACTGATATTGATGATTTAAGGATAGGTCATCACTATCTATAGGCTGGAAAACCCACTGAAGTTTAGTGATGAGCGGCATAGGCAATATTCGTTTTTTGCAATATTTTGCGAATTTTTCGCATAATATTCACAATAATCGCAATGATCTCCAGTCATTATTTTTGCAATTGCGCAAATCGGCACTAATGATGCACATTTGTTGCGCAATACGTGCAACTTCCCATTTTGTCAGGTCTGAGTAGATATTACTGATTGGTGCGCTATGTACTGTTGTGACATCACAGCACTATGTCTGTAGCATGTACAGGGAGTGCAGAATTATTAGGCAAGTTGTATTTTTGAGGATTAATTTTATTATTGAACAACAACCATGTTCTCAATGAACCCAAAAAACTCATTGATATCAAAGCTGAATATTTTTGGAAGTAGTTTTTAGTTTGTTTTTAGTTTTAGCTATTTTAGGGGGATATCTGTGTGTGCAGGTGACTATTACTGTGCATAATTATTAGGCAACTTAACAAAAAACAAATATATACCCATTTCAATTATTTATTTTTACCAGTAAAACCAATATAACATCTCAACATTCACAAATATACATTTCTGACATTCAAAAACAAAACAAAAACAAATCAGTGACCAATATAGCCACCTTTCTTTGTAAGGACACTCAAAAGCCTGCCATCCATGGATTCTGTCAGTGTTTTGATCTGTTCACCATCAACATTGCGTGCAGCAGCAACCACAGCCTCCCAGACACTGTTCAGAGAGGTGTACTGTTTTCCCTCCTTGTAAATCTCCCATTTGATGATGGACCAAAGGTTCTCAATGGGGTTCAGATCAGGTGAACAAGGAGGCCATGTCATTAGATTTTCTTCTTTTATACCCTTTCTTGCCAGCCACGCTGTGGAGTACTTGGACGCGTGTGATGGAGCATTGTCCTGCATGAAAATCATGTTTTTCTTGAAGGATGCAGACTTCTTCCTCTACCACTGCTTGAAGAAGGTGTCTTCCAGAAACTGTCAGTAGGACTGGGAGTTGAGCTTGACTCCATCCTCAACCCGAAAAGGCCCCACAAGCTCATCTTTGATGATACCAGCCCAAACCAGTACTCCACCTCCACCTTGCTGGCGTCTGAGTCGGACTGGAGCTCTCTGCCCTTTACTAATCCAGCCACGGGCCCATCCATCTGGCCCATCAAGACTCACTCTCATTTCATCAGTCCATAAAACCTTAGAAAAATCAGTCTTGAGATATTTCTTGGCCCAGTCTTGACGTTTCAGCCTGTGTGTCTTGTTCAGTGGTGGTCGTCTTTCAGCCTTTCTTACCTTGGCCATGTCTCTGAGTATTGAACACCTTGTGCTTTTGGGCACTACAGTGATGTTGCAGCTCTGAAATATGGCCAAACTGGTGGTAAGTGGCATCTTGGCAGCTGCACGCTTGACTTTTCTCAGTTCATGGGCAGTTATTTTGCGCCTTGGTTTTTCCACACGCTTCTTGCGACCCTGTTGACTATTTTGAATGAAACGCTTGATTGTTCGATGATCACGCTTCAGAAGCTTTGCAATTTTAAGAGTGCTGCATCCCTCTGCAAGATATCTCACTATTTTTGACTTTTCTGAGCCTGTCAAGTCCTTCTTTTGACCCATTTTGCCAAAGGAAAGGAAGTTGCCTAATAATTTTGCACACCTAATTTAGGGTGTTGATGTCATTAGACCACACCCCTTCTCATTACAGAGATGCACATCACCTAATATGCTTAATTGGTAGTAGGCTTTCGAGCCTATACAGCTTGGAGTAAGACAACATGCATAAAGAGGATGATGTGGTCAAAATACTCATTTGCCTAATAATTCTGCACGCAGTGTATGTATGGACAGCAGAACCTATCACACTACCTAACATCAGCTACACTATATCATGATCTAACCTACCCTGGCTGTCTCCCACTAACTCTCTGTATTATATATATAAGCTAACTACCTAACTATCTAATGTAATTAAACAGTAGAGCACAGAGCACAGCAATGACACTGCCGTCTCTCTCAGAACTCCATGAAACTACAGAAAAGGGCTGCTGGGGAAGTTCTTATATAGTACGGGTAGGCAACTTTCCTATTGGTTGCTAGGGATGTTTGCAGCGTACTCAAGTTAGGTTTAGAAATGTTCCTGGGTGTTGTAGTGCAATAGACACTAACCTGAGACGGCTGACTCTCTGCAAGGGCAGGTGATGATGAGAAATGTTTGTGACGCCAGTGCCAATTAAACGGTGGCACGCCGTTTGCTGATAGCAGGAATAACTGAGGAACCACGTGATGTTAAAGCAGAACTCAAACTTTAGTAGTCATCATATAGGGACATTAACGGAAACGCAGTTCCTTTGCAGACAGTTGTTTTTCAATACAGTTGAAGCAGGCAATATATGTATAGCAAGGTGACTTCAGAGTGTTAAACACAGGACTTGCAGTACAGGCAGCTTGCACTCTATTCCTGACTGATCCTGGAACATAGAAAATCTTCTCCAAGGCCCAATACCCTAGCTCTGGCGTATATCCTTGGTTTTATCTTTATCAAGTACCTCCTCTGTTGTCTTGAGTACCTCTTGCTTTTCTGAGCTTTGCCTCTGTCTCTCTTTCAGCTTCCTCAGGCTCTTTAACTGAGGTGTTCCTGCTTCTGCATAGGTGAACTCAGGAGGGGAACCTTCTCTTTGAATCTGGAACCCGGTTACAGGGACTGCAATACCCTCTCCTGGTCTGCAGGCTTCCGGCCTGGACTTGACTCTGACATAGTCTAAACTCCAACTGCTGTAGACTGGCTTTAGACTCCCTTTAGACTCCCTTTAGACTCCCTTTAGACTGACTTTAGACTGATTTTCCCTTCCCTGACTGGGCCTTATATAACCTAGGGCTCCCTCTAGTGACTAAGAGCTGGAATGACACCCCTAGCAGGCCTGTACATGCAAGTTTCACAGTAACAGGGAAATACATAGCATTACAGTTTATAAAGATGACTTATACCAACTCCCCATAAATAAGGGGGGGGGGGGGGACAGCACACAAGTGACCCTTCTGTAGTGACGGGCATTACAGTCCCCGTACACTACATGTTGCTAAGGTCAGACAAAGACAATGCAGCCTTCTCATTGGTCCACAAGCAAGAAGCAGTAGTACTGATGGAAAAAAAACTCGAATATTCACGATTACGAATATATAGCACTATATTCTAGACCTTCGCGAATTCTCGAAGTGCCGATATTCGCGATCAGAATATTTGCGATCAACACTACTGAAGTTCTGAGAACCTCAATGCAAAGGTATGATCATGGGTTGAACAACTAACCATGATCACCTTCTTCAGTGAGCTGAGAACATGTGCCGTGTGTGCACTGTGATGTAGTATAGTGATAATGCACTTAGTGATGTCACAGTGCACAGATAATCTACTCAGTGATGAGGCATACAGTAATGTCACAGTGAGCACAGTAGTAATGCACACAGTGATGTCATAGCAAAGGGATAATAGACAGTACTGTGACAGCACAGATATAATACACAATGATGTCACCACACAGGTATAATGCACGATGTAATGGCACAGGACAGGGATGGTACACACAGTATTGTCACAGTGCAGGCATAACGCACCTACTGATCTCAGAACACAGGGAAAATGCACATAGTGATGTCACAGCACAGGAATAATGCACACAGTGATGTCACAGCACAGGGATAATGCACACAGTGATGTCACAGCACAGGAATAATGCACACAGTGATGTCACAGCACAGGGATAATGCACACAGTGATGTCACAGCACAGGGATAATGCACACAGTGATGTCACAGCACAGGAATAATGCACACTGTCATATCACAAAACAAGTATAATGCACACAGTGATGTCACAGCACAGGGATGATGCCCACTGTCATGTCACAACACAGGGATAATGCACACAGTGATATCACAGCACAGGAATAATGCACACTGTCATATCACAAAACAAGTATAATGCACACAGTGATGTTACAGTACAGAAATAATGCCAACTGTCATGTCACAACACAAAATGCACATAGTGATGTCACAGCACAGGAATAATGCACACAGTGATGTCACAGCACAGGGATAATGCACACAGTGATGTCACAGCACAGGAATAATGCACACAGTGATGTCACAGCACAGGGATAATGCACACAGTGATGTCACAGCACAGGGATAATGCACACAGTGATGTCACAGCACAGGAATAATGCACACTGTCATATCACAAAACAAGTATAATGCACACAGTGATGTCACAGCACAGGGATGATGCCCACTGTCATGTCACAACACAGGGATAATGCACACAGTGATATCACAGCACAGGAATAATGCACACTGTCATATCACAAAACAAGTATAATGCACACAGTGATGTTACAGTACAGAAATAATGCCAACTGTCATGTCACAACACAAGTATAATGCACACAGTGATGTCCTAGCACAAAAATAATACATACAGTGATGTCACAGCACAAGGATAACATATTTAGTGATGTTTTAACACAGGGATAAGGTAAACAGTGATGTCACAACACAAGGAAAATAAACACGGTTAAGGCCTCACACTACAGTTTTTTTTTCTTCATTTTTCGGGCTGTTTTTTGCGTTCCGTATACGGTCCGTATACGGAATCATTAATTTCAATGGGTCCGCAAAAAAAATGGAATGTACTCCGTATGCATTCCGTTTCCGTATCTCCGTTACGTGCAAAGATAGAACATGTCCTATATTTGGCCGCAAATCACGTTCCGTGGCTCCATTAAAGTCAATGTGTCCGCAAAAAAAACGGAATGCATATGGAAATGCATCCGTATGTCTTCCGTATCCGTTCCGTTTTTTGAGGAACCATCTATT
Organism: Bufo bufo; assembly: GCF_905171765.1. NCBI lineage: Eukaryota > Metazoa > Chordata > Amphibia > Anura > Bufonidae > Bufo > Bufo bufo. Next base: position 420,216,497 of record NC_053390.1, read on the forward strand.
GAAAATTTTATGCCCAGCCCAATTTGTTCTATGTAATTACTGTATACTGTATATGCCATACGGAAAAAAGGAACGGAAAAACAGAAACACAACGGAAACAAAAAACAGAACAACGGATCCGTGAAAAACAGGCCGCAAAACACTGAAATAGCCATAAGGTAGTGTAAAAGAGGCCTAGTCAAAGCACGGGAATAATAGGTTGTGCCTTACTTCCATTTAAATATGGGCCCCTTAGATGTTGGCTCCCATAGAAGCTGCCACGTTTTCTGCCCTGGCTGTTACACCCATGGGTATGATTTAAGCAGCCCTTCTAATACACTGCGCTTTTATAACATCATGTTTTACAATGCTCTGAGAAATGAATATAACATTCATTTTTTAGTGGTTGATGGTAATATTAATTATTAACGGAAAATGCAAATGTGATCGCACACTACATCCAGCACTCTGCCCTGCCTCCATGCTGGATGAGACATTGGTGTACATTTTGGCCAAAGCGTAATAAGCCACTCACCGCGTCAAGGTCGTCTCATTTGAGTGGTCCCTAACACTAGTACCTACCTGTTTATGGGCCATGACAGCCACACAAAGTCCAGGGAATGCAGGTCAGCATGCAAGCCAAGCACACTCTGCTTTTAACCCCGTCCGGTGCCAAAATGTACACCAATGTCTCATCCAGCATGGAGGCAGGGCAGAGTGCTGGATGTAGTGTGCGATCACATTTGCATTTTGCGTTTGTATATGTATTTCGCCATAGTGATGTGCACCACATACAGGGTTGTGCTGACCCAATCCCCCACATTTTTTCTTTGTAGTATATATTGGAGGCGTGGCGATCTCCTTTGAGTCATGCACACCTGACCAGTCAATCTGTCCTGGAGGCTGGTTTTAAAGTCAGTATAAAACTGAGTCTGCTTATATAGAACCTACCAGTAGCCATTTGGCTCCAGGAGAAGTATATGGTGGGCTCAGCATGCATGTTGGTACTTGCATCCCTGGATCCGATGAAAGCTGTAATGGCACTGGACGGGGTTAAAAGCAGAGTGTGCTTGGCTTGCATGCTGACCTGCATTCCCTGGACTTTGTGTGGCTGTCATGGCCCATGAACAGGTAGGAACTAGTGTTAGGGACCACTCAAATGAGACGACCTTGACGCGGTGAGTGGCTTATTACGCTTTGGCCAAAATGTACACCAATGTCTCATCCAGCATGGAGGCAGGGCAGAGTGCTGGATGTAGTGTGCGATCACATTTGCATTTTCCGTTTGTATATGTATTTCGCCATAGTGATATGCACCTACATACGGGTTGTGCTGACCCAATCCCCCACATTTTTTCTTTGTAGTAAATATTAATTATTAGTTATTTAGCGCCATCAGCTTCTATTTCCCCTTACACAGCACACTGAGTAACACATTGTAACAACCACAAATCACAGATTTTACCAATCCTGTGTAAAGTGTAGTCTGCGTAAGCAGTGAGTCGGAGTATCCACTACATTGATCACATGGCTAGACGCTTTTGTCTAATGTTATACCACAGTGGATGGACATGCACTTTTCTATACACTTTGAACACCCGGTGACACCACCCGACATGTTTAAGATATACTTAAAACAGTTTTGGGGCATCTTTTCTTACACCTCTGCGCAGTGTTGTTCCTCTGTTATTCCTACTAGAATTGTATGAATAAATTCAAAACTGGTGTTACCATTCCCATTGTCAATAGGGTATGTCCCTACATAGTCTGAAAAGATATGGGAAAAAAAGATTGAACAGTGTCAGACTGTGTAGGGACACAGCCCCAACTGGTAACAATTGTGTCACGGATGAAGTTAGCAGATAGCTGGAACATATAAATAAACGAGCGACTGGCTTGATCCCAAACTAAGGAGCTTATAGGTGAGCCCTATAAAACCCTAAGAGCTCTCCCTGACTTGCATGCCCGCGTACCTAATACTGTGTGACACCTGAAAACCCTGCACTTAATACGGACGGAGTCAGGGTCACCTAAATAATCAACTGTGTTATAAAAAAAATATTAAAAATAAAAAAAATGAATAACAATGTTAAAAATCTTTATCACTTTTCTGGAAATAAGTGTTAAAACCTAGCTGTAAGGCCTCTTGCACACGACCGTACGGCATTTTCGGTATTTTGCGTTCCACAAAAAACGGATCCGCAAAAAATACGGATGGCGTCCGTGTGCATTCCATTTTTGCGGAACTGAACGGCTGGCCCCTGATAGAACAGTACTATCCTTGTCCGTTATGCGGACAATAATAGGACATGTTCTATCTTTGAACAGAAGTACGGAAACAGGAGGCATATAGAGTACCTTCCGGTTTTTTGTGGATCCATTAAAATGAATGGTTCCGTATATGGTCCGTATACGGAACACAAAAAATATAACGTAAACGGAAAAAGAAAAGTTTGTGTGCAAGAGGCCTAATAGGAATCAAATGTATCAAGTGTCTGATGTAAATGCTTGAGCAATGATGAAGGATGTATGGGGTCATTTATCAAACTACTGTAAAGTAGAACTGGCTTAGTTGCCAATAGCAACCAATCAGATTCTAGGAGCTGTTAAAAATGAAAGGAGGGATCTGGTTTCTGTGGGCAACTAAGCCAGTTCTACTTTAAACCAGTTTGATAAATGACCGTAGTAATTTGTACATAATATTGATGCCTTTTATAATCAATTACCCAAAGAACATACACATTATTGGCTATTACTTAGAACATATACAGTACATTCCTGATTATTACCTAGAACATACACATTCCTGACTATTGTCTAGAATATATAAAGTACATGCCTGACTATTACCTAGAACATATACAGTACATTCCTGACTATTACCTAGAACATACACATTCCTGACTATTGTCTAGAATATATAAAGTACATGCCTGACTATTACCTAGAACATATACAGTACATTCCTGACTATTGTCTAGAACATACATATTACTGATTATTACCTCGAACATATACAGTACATCCCTGACTATTACCTAGAACATATATGGTACATTCCTGACTATTACCTAGAACATATATCGAACATCCCTGACTATTGTCTAGGACATACATTACTGACTATTACCTAGAACATATACAGTAAATTCCTGACTATTGCCTAGAACATACACATTACTGACTATTGCTTAAAACTTATACATTCCTGATTATTTCCTAGAACATACACATTCCTGACTGTGGGGTGGTGGTGTATTAGTAATATGTATTTATTTTGTAATATTGACTTTTTTTAATGTCTGTAATGGAACTAATAAAAATTATTTAAAGGGAAAATATGTCATAAGTACAAAAAGACCTATTTCTAGTCTGTGCGCATCACTAAATATATTCATAAGTAACTAAAAAAAAAAAAAGCGTATCAGACAAATGTTCCATGTGGAAATTGACTTGCAGCATGTTAAGGCCACCTGCGAACATTGCTGAATGTGTGTGGATTTGTTGCACAGATTCCCATGCAGGAAAACCGCAGTGTAGTACAGAACCAGCAAAGTGTATGAGATTACACGAATGTCATGTACACTCTTTGCGGATATTTTCCAAATCTGCAGCATGTCAAATATGTTTGCGGTTTTAGCTGCAGATTGCACCCTGCGGACTTGCAGTCATATGTAGGTGGTCTATACAGATATACCTGAATATAATGCGGGTTACGTGAGGTTTTTCCGTGAGGACTGTGTGCGGAAAGAACGCAGTGTAAGGCCTCATGCACACGGGCGTTTTTTTTCACGGTCCGCAAAAACGGGGTCCGTAGGTCCGTGACCGTTTTTTCATCCGTGGATCTTCCTTGATTTTTGGAGGATCCACAGACATGAAAAAAAAGTCGTTTTGGTGTCCGCCTGGCCGTGCGGAACCAAACGGATCCGTCCTGAATTACAATGCAAGTCAATGGGGACGGATCCGTTTGACGTTGACACAATATGGTGCCATTTCAAACGGATCCGTCCCCATTGACTTTCAATGTAAAGTCTGGAGTCCCTTTTATACCATCGGATCAGAGTTTTCTCCAATCCGATGGTATATTTTAACTTGAAGCGTCCCCATCACCATGGGAACGCCTCTGTGTTAGAATATACTGTCGGATATGAGTTAGATCGTGAAACCTCATTTCCGACAGTATAGTCTAACACAGAGGCGTTCCCATGGTGATGGGGACGCTTCTAGTTAGAATATACTACAAACTGTGTACATGACTGCCCCCTGCTGCCTGGCAGCACCCGATCTCTTACAAGGGGCCGTGATCAGCACAATTGACCCCTTCAGGTGCCACACCTGAAGGGGTTAATTGTGCTGATCACGGCCCCCTGTAAGAGATCGGGTGCTGCCAGGCAGCAGGGGGCAGTCTTGTACACAGTTTGTAGTGTATTCTAACTAGAAGCGTCCCCATCACCATGGGAACGCTTCTGTGTTAGAATATACTGTCGGTTCTGAGTTTTCACGAAGTGAAAACTCAGCTTTGAAAAAGCTTTTATGCAGACGGATCTTCGGATCCGTCTGTATAAAAACGAACCTACGGCCACGGATCACGGACACGGATGTCAATCTTGTGTGCATCCGTGTTCTTTCACGGACCCATTGACTTGAATGGGTCCGTGAACCGTTGGCCGTGAAAAAAATAGGACAGGTCATATTTTTTTCACGGCCAGGAAACACGGATCACGGATGCGGCTGCAAAACGGTGCCAACGATTTTTCCACGGACCAATTGAAAGTCAATGGGTCCGCGAAAAAAAATGGAAAACGGCACAACGGCCACGGGTGCACACAACGGTCGTGTGCATGAGGCCTAATACAGTACCAGCAAGGTGTATAATACTAGACAAATCCGTTGTACACTTTGCTTTTCTTCTTAGGTGTGGATATTGACCGGTGCGGATTCTGAAATCCATAGCATGTCAATCGTTGCATTTTTCTTGTGCAAATTTCACCATTTTTAATGGAAGGGTGAGATCTGCGGAAAATCTGCCTCAAAATGGCCCCAAAAACAGCAATTATGTATTGCAGTTTTTAGTGCGGAAATTTGTACGGATTTTCTGCATGTTACTCGGCATCCGTGTCCAGGAACCCTAAGGGTACTTTCACACTAGCTTTGTTAGAATCCGGCAGGCAACTCCGGCA